>NC_037670.1:102644921-102877421 GCF_003255815.1 Theropithecus gelada
GTGGCGCGATCTCGGCTCACTGCAAGCTCCGCCTCCCGGGTTCACGCCATTCTCCCGCCTCAGCCTCCGAGTAGCTGGGACTACAGGCGCCCGCCACCACGCCCGGCTAGTTTTTGTATTTTTAGTAGAGACGGGGTTTCACCGTGTTAGCCAGGATGGTCTCGATCTCCTGACCTCGTGATCCACCCGCCTCGGCCTCCCAAAGTGCTGGGATTACAGGCTTGAGCCACCGCGCCCGGCCAACTTTGTAATTTTGAGTTGGTCTGGTGATAATTTCCAGGCCTTCTCCCTGTGACTGGTTGCCTAAATAAAAACTCTCTTCCTTCCTAGTTCATCTGCATCTCATTATTGGGCCTTGAGAAATAGCAGCCCAACCCTCAGTTTGGTCCGGGAACATGCTCACAAGGACCAAAAATCAGATGCATAATCACAGTACTTGGCTTTAACTTCATATTTAAAAAGGCATTGAGGATGATAGGAGAGGCACTGTTGAATCATTAACATTACTCCTCCCTCATCTCCTGGCAGTGGCTATGCAGAATGGAGAGAGAATCTGTGCACTTTTCAGAGGAAAGTGCAGTGACTAGGTACTGCCTGTCACAACTCAGTGCTGTCCTGTCACAGTTGAGAATAAAGCCCTGCTGGGTTCAGCTAGTACCAGTTCATGGAGGGAGCATTTGGAATAGCCTTGGCCAGAGAGGATTCACCCATTCAAATCAGAACTTCAGTTTCTTGGCAAGCCTTGCCACCATGAACTGACATCCTCTGGGGTCCTAGGTATACTTGAAAGGGAGTCCAGGACACAAGAATTGTAATTCCTAGGCAACTCCTAGGGCTGGACTGGGATTACAACCAGTGAACTAAGGTGGCATGTGACCTAGGGAGATACCAGCTGGAGTGACTAAAGGAATGCTTGAACCCTCCCTTGACCTCAGGTAGTGTGGCATGTAGCAACAAAAGTGACCTCTTCTTTCTGCTTAAGGAGAGGAGAGCAAAGAATAAAGAGGACTTTGTCTTGCATCTTGGATACCAGCTCAGCTACAGTAGAACAGGGCACTGGGCAGAGTGAGGAGACCTCCATTCCCTCCAGCTCCCAGGAGATGCTTCTAGACACATCATGGGCCAAAAGGCACCTCACTGCCTTGAAGAGAAAGACCAAGTCCTGGTGAGATTAATTATCTTCTGACTAAACAGCCCTTGGGCCTTGAAATTCACCAGTAATACCCAAGAAGTACACTGTGGAAACTTGGGTTCTGAGATGTACTGGTTTCAGAAGAGTCTCAGCACATTCCCAGCTATGGTGGCTATGGTGAAAGACTGTTTCTGTTTGAGGAAAGCAGAGGGAAATGTCTTGCACACTAGGTAACAGTTTGGCTACAATGGGGTAGAGCAATAAGCAGCTCTTGGAGTCCCAAGTTCAGGAATAGGCTCTTGGGTGGCATTTCTAGACCTATCCTAGGCTAGAAGGAGCCCATTGCCCTGAATGGTGAGTCCTAGACCTGGCAGCATTCACAATAAGCTGACAGAAGAGCCCTGGGCTTTAAGCTAACATTGGTGGTGGTCTGGGAGAACCTCCCATAAACCAGTAGTTGTACTGGCCACAGGAAGAGGCTCCTCTGCCTGTAGAAAGAGGAAGAAAGAGTGGGAAAAACTTCGTAATGTGGTTTGAGTGCCAGCTTACCCACTCAAATTTGATACAGTTGTATCAAATTTCTAACATTTGTGACTCCAAATTCTGGGTCCCACACAGCACCTCTAGATATGCCTGTGACTTAGGGAAACTTGCCACCCTGAAGGGAAGAGCCCTGAGCAAGGCCTAGTGCTCTGCTGGCCTCAGATCTGACTAAGCACAGTCCCACTGGTGGGGGCAGCAGGGTTGCTTGCATCATCACATTCCCAGTTCCAGGCAGCTCAGCACAGAAAGAAAACTCTGTGTTGTTATTATTATTATTGTTGTTGTTATTATTATTTAGAGAAAAGAACATGAGTCTGTGCTTGGTAATATAGAGAATTCTTCCAGATCTTTTCCAAGACCACCAAAATGGTACCTTTACAAGTCTGCAAAAACCACAGCATTACTGGGCTTGTGGCCTAAGTCCCTCTGAATACCTGGAAAACCTTCCTGAGAAGAACAAGCACAAACAAGCCCAGACTATGAAGACTACAACAAATACCTAATTATTCAATTCTCAGATGCTAATGAGCATCTACAAGCATTAACGCCATCCAGGAAAACATGGACCTTACCACATAAACTGAATAAGGCACCAGGGACAAGTCCTGGAGAAACAGAGATATATGACATTTCAGACAGAGACTTCAGAGTAGTTTTGAAGAAACACAAAGAAGGAATTCAGAATCTATAAAATAAATTTAATAAAGAAATTTAAATAATTAAAAAGAACCAAGCAGAAATTCTAGAGGTGGAAAATGCAATTGACATGCTGAGGTATCCATCAGATTATCTTAATAGCACAGTTTTTCAAGTAGAAACAACTAGTGAGCCTGAAGACAGGCTATTTGAAAATTACACAGTCAGAGGAGACAAAAGGAAAAAGAATAAAAAACACTGAAGCATGCACACAAGATCTAGAAAATAGCCTCAAAAGGGCAAGTTTAAGAGTTAATGGCCTTAAACTCTTAAGAGATATGGTAAACAGTTTATTCAAAGGGATAATATCCAAGAACTTCCCAAACCTAGATAAAGATGTCAATATTTAAGTACGAGAAGGTTATCGAACACTGTGCAGAGTTAAACCAAATAACTCTACCTCAACGTATGTAATAATCAAGCTCCCAAAAATCAAGAATAAAGAAACAATTCTAAAAGCATCAAGAGAAGAGAAACAAATAGCATACAATTGAACTCTAGTATGTCTGCAGCAGACTTTTCGGTTCATTGTTCACAATAGCCAAGAAGATTTGAAAGCAACCTAAATGTTCATCAACAGATGAATGGATAAAGAAAATCTGGCACTAACACACAATGAAGTACTATTCAAACATAAAAAATAATGAGATTCTGTCATTTGCAACAACATGGATAAAACTGGAGATCATCATGTTAAGTGAAATAAGCCAGGCACCGAAAGACACACATTGCATATTCTCACTTATTCATGGAATCCAAAAATTGTAACAATTGAACTCATAGAGATAGCAAATATTAGAATGGTTACCAGAGGCTGGGAATTGTAATGGGGGAGTGGTAAGAAGATGAATATACTTAATGGGTACAAAAAATCGTTAGGATCTAGTGTTTTCTAGCATGACAGGGTGACTATAGTTAATAATAATATAATTGTACTTTTAAAAATAACAGACTCTAACTGGATTGTTTGTAACACAAAGATTAATGCTTGAGGGGATGGTTCCCTAATATTCCTTGATGTGATTATTAGTCATTGCATACCTATATCAAAATATCTCATATATCCTATAAATATATACACCTACTCTGTACTGACAAAAATTAGAATTAAAAAATTACAATAAAAATGGAAATCAATGCTAATCCCTTAAAATAACAGAATTACATCAAAATTAAACAACTTGCTTCTTGTTTATTTTTTCTTGTCTTTTTTTCTTTTTTTTCTTTTTTTTTTTTTTGAGATGGAATCTTGTACTGTTGCCCAGGTTGGAGTCCAGTGACACAATCTCAGCTCACTGCAACCTCTGTCTCTCAGGTTTAAGCAATTCTCCTGTCTGAGCCTCCCGAGTAGCAGGGACTACAGGCACATGCCACCATGCCTGTCTAATTTTTGCATTTTTAGTAGAGACGGGGTTTCACCATATTGGTCAGGCTGGTCTCGAACTCCTGACCTCAGGTGATCCACCCGCCTCAGCCTCCCAAAGTGCTGGGTTACAGGCGTGAGCCACCACACCTAGCCTAAACAACGTGCTTCTGAATGACTTTTGGGTAAACAATATAAACAAGGAATTCTTTGAAACTAACAAAAACAAAGATACAGCATTCCAGAATGCCAGGGACACAGATAAAGCATGTTAAGAGGCAAGTTATATTTTTAAACGCCCACATTAAAAAGTCAGAAAGAGCTCACATTTACAACCAAACATCATAACTAGAGGAACCAGAGAACGAAGAGCAAACAAATCCCAAAGCTAGCGGAAGACAATAAATAACCAAAATCAAACCTGAACTGAAGGAAATTGAGTTGTGTAAAATTATACAAAAGATCAATGATTCCAAGAGTTTGTTTTTTTGAAAGAATAAATAAGATTGATTATCTGCTAACTTGACTAATAAAAAAAGAGAAAATTCAAATAGAATAAAAGATGACAAAGGGGATATTATCACTGACCCCACAGAAATACAAAAAGCTCTCAAGATGACTATGAATACCTCTGTGCACACAAACTAAAAACCTAGATGAAATGGATAATTTGCTGGGAACGTACAATCTCCCAAGGTTTACATAGTAAGAAATTGAATTCCTTAGCAGACAAATAACGAGTTCCCAAATGAATCAGTAATAAAAAGCCTACCAACTAGAAAAAATCCAGGATAACATAAATTCACAACCAAATTCTACCAGATGTATAAGGAAGAGCAGGTACTATTCCTACTAAAATGATTCCAAAAACGATGAGGAGGGACTCCTCCCTAATTCATTTTATGAGGCCAGCATCATCTCGATGCTGGCAGAGACACAACAAAAAAGGAAAATTTTAGGCCTTGATGAACATAAAGGCAAAAATCTTCAGAAAATATACTAACAAAAGAAGTGAATCCAGCCTGCATCAAAAAGCTAATCTGCCACAATCGAGTATGCTTTATCCCTAGGGTACAAGGTTTCTTCAACAAATGCAAATAAAAATAAATGTGATTCATCACATAGAGCTAAAAAGCAAAAAGCACATGATCATTTCAGTAGATGCAGAAAAGTCTATTGATAATAGTAAACATTCCTGCATGTTATAAACCCTCAACAAACTGGGAATTGAAGGAACATACTTCACAATAATAAGAGATGTCTAACTCATAGCCAACATCATACTGAATGGGCAAAGGCTGAAAGCATTTCCCTTGAAAATCTGCACAAGACAAGGATGTGCTCCCTCATCACTCCTTTTCAACATAGTACTGGAAGTTCTAGGCAGAACAATCAGACAAAAGGAAGAAATAAAAGACATTTAAATAGGAAGAGAGAAAGCCAAACTATCCCTGTTTGCAGAAAATACGATTCTATGCCTAGAAAACTCTATAAGTCTGTCCAAAAGCTCCTTAATCTGGTAAAATATTTCAGCAAACTTTCAGTATACAAAATCAGTCTACAAAATAAGTAGCATTCGTATACACCAACAACATCCAAGCTGAGAGCCAAATCAATAAAGCAATCCTATTCAAAATAACCACCGAAAGAATAAAATACCTAGAAATACAGTTAACCAGCGATGTGAAAGATCTCTACACTGATAATTACAAAACTTCACTTAAAGAAATTGGAGATGACACAAACAAATGGAAAAACATTCCATGCTCATGGATAGGAAGAATCAATATTGTTAAAATGGCCATACTGCCCAAAGTAATTTACAGATTCAATACTATTCCTATCAAACTACCAATGACATTCTTCACAGAACTAGAAAAAGCTATTTTAAAATTCACGTGGAACCAAAAAAGAGCCTGAATAGGCAAGGCAATCTTACACAAATGATCAAAGCAGGAAGCATCACATTACTCAACTTCAAAGTACACTAGAATACTAGAATGATACAGTAACCAAAACTACGTAGTAATGGTACAAAAACATACATTTAGACCAATGGAACAGAATAGAGGGCCCAGCAATAATGCCACACACCTACATCCATCTGATTTTTAACGAAGTAGATAAAAACAAGCCATGGGGACAGACTTTCTATTTAATAAATGGTGATGGGATAACTGGCTAGCCATATGCAGAAGATTAAAACTGGACCCCTTTCTTACATTATATGCAAAAAACAACTCAAGATGAATTAAAGACTTAAATGTAAAATCTAAAACTATAAAGCCTTGGAAGATAGCCTAAGATATACTATTCTGGACATAGGACCTGGCAAAGATTGTATGACAAAGATACTGAAAGCAATTGCAACAAAAAAAAATTGACAAATGGGACCTTATCCTGAGGATAAGGATCAAAAAACTACCTATCACATACTATGCTTATTAGCTGGGTGATGAAATAATCTGTACAGCAAACCCCCCATCACATGCACAGCTTCTGCACAGCAAAACGAAATACCAAGAGAGTAAACAGATATCATACAATGTGGGTAAACATATTTGCAAATTATGCATCTGACAAAGGCCAAATATCCAAAATCTGTAAGGAACTTGAATGAAATCAACAAGCACAAAACAAACAACTTCATTAAAAAGTGGACAAAGGAGATGAACAGACACCTTTCAAACAAAGACTTGCACACAGCCAACATGCATATGAAAAAATGTTCAACTTCACTAATTATTAGAGAAATGCAAATCAAAACCACAATGAGATACCATCTCACACCAGTTCAAATGGCTATTATTAAAAAGTGAAAAAGTAACAGATGCTGGTGAGGTTGCAGAGAAAAGGACACTGGTGAGAATATAAGTTAATTCAGCCATTGTGGAAAGCAGTTTGGTGGTTTCTCAAAGAACTTAAAACAGAATTACCATTTGATCCAGTAATTCCATTATTCAGTATGCGCCCAAAGGAAAATAAATCATTCTACCATAAAGACACATGTATATGTATGTTCATCACAGCACTATTCACAATAACAAAGACATGGAATCAATGTAAATGCCCATCAGCAGAAGCCTGGATAAAGAAAGTTTGGTATAATATATATATACCATGGAATACTACACAGCCATTAAAAAAAAAAAAAAACAGTATCATGTCCTTTGCAGCAACATGGATGGAGTTAGAGGCCATTATCCTAAGTAAACTAACACAGAAACATAAAACCAAATACAGAATGTTCTCACTTTATAAATGCAAGCTAAACACTGAGCACATAGGTACACAAAGAAGGGAACAACAACCCAGGGGCCTGCTTGAGGGTAGAGGGTGCGAGGAGGGCAAGGATCAAAAAACTACCTATCAAATGCTATGCTTATTAGCTGGGTGATGAAATAATCTGTACAGCAAACCCCCGTCACATGCAATTTACCCATATAACAAAGCTGCATATGTACCACTGAACCTAAAATAAAAGTGAAAAATAAAAAATAAATAAATCTTTGTATGCCATAGGACAAAAACCTTATTTTAATACAACCTGAAACAAATCACATAGAAAACAAAAGAACCGAGTTTCAGAAATGGTCAGTCAAATTTACATGAATTGATTTAGAGAAGTTTCAGATAAACCTTCAAACCCCATAAGGTTTATATAAACAAAGACACTAGAGGTTTAAGTGGTGTCATTATAATAACGATGAGTTATACTAAAATACACAGGTAAATAGCTTTTGACTGTCCCTATTATAGATCATTATTTTGTAATCCTTAGAAAATGTTAATAAGCATATCAGAAATGGCATTCTTTTCTTTTGGCATTCTATCTGCTAAACTCAGAATAGAATTTAAAGCAATTATAATGAATAGATTTATCTCTTTGCAAAGCCAAAGTCATAGATAAATTCTTTTTTGTTGGATTAAGGAATGAACCAATGTTTAACTATTTAATTTTTATATAGAAAATGATACAACAGATGCTGCCAAATTGACATAACAAGTATTATTCTCTTATGATGCTTTTAAAGGCTCCAGATGCATATTTCAAATGAGTAGATGTATTGTTAAAGTTACTGATAGAGCATATGCCAATTATAGCAGCAGTATTAAAAAATATGATTGATGAAATAGGTGCATCTTACAAGAAAATTGCTAGCCTTTTTGGTATCAAAGAGTACATTTTGAAATATGAATGTATTTGAGTACTTGTATTCAGGATTTTTAGACTAAAACTTCACTTGAGTCTTGAGTCAGGATTTAAATTTGTTTTAAAATGCCACACACCATTCCACCAATCGCTTTGATTAAGTAGTAAGAAAGTATGTATTCTCAAATTTTTGATGGAAAGGTTCTCAAAATAATTGCTTCTAGCCAAGTGGCTAAAAAGAAGACTACTGGGAATGATCTCAGAGCTTCTCAGTGGGCCACAATGATTATATGTTTCCAGGAGACATCCTCAGTGACTTTCACTTTCCGGCATTTATCTCAAGGACCTGTATCATAAATCCTCCAAGAATGATCAGAAGTCTTATGCAGAGGAATAATTCAGTCATTCACATATTACTCATCTTATAACATTGAAGATTAAGAACACAGCCAAGAAAGAAGCAGACAATTATTTTAAAATGTTAAAAATGAATTCTACAAGTACTTTATTGTCAGGCCAGAATCACTTGTCCATCAATCACAAGTTACTTAATGTTTATAAACAATTCTAGTCAGCTTGAATGTATAGTGTACCAAGTTTTGAATGTTCTTAGTAAATCTTTAGAAGGTGTCTATGGAGAAGATATTCTTAGAGACAGCTATGTGAGCAACACCAAGAAGAGATAGCAGAGTATGAAGCAAGACAAAAGTATTATTAAAGAACAGACAGAGGACTATGCCATGCTGTAAAAAACATAGTCCCCCTTTCTTTCTCACCCTATTTGGTATTTTTGCCTGTATTTTGTTTCTCTCTCTCTTATTGATATCTTTACTGATATATCAACCACCTACTCTCACACCGTCTCAATGATCCATTGAAATGTGTTTTGCTGAGATCAAGATATGCAGATTGTTGCTAGATACAATGACATTTTTCCAACCCTACTAATTGATTTGCTCTGACCTTTCATTCCACACCACCTAAATGGTCATTCCATTGTTTTATGTTTAGGTTTGTTTTCTGTTTTGTTTTGTTTTCTGGGGCTTTAGATAGATAGATAGATAGATAGATAGATAGATAGATAGATAGATAGATAGATAGATAGATAGATAGACTTTTGCCTTTTTAAAGATTTTCATAACAATTATAAATAGATTAATATCAGAATATTGAAGCAAGTGAAGAAACAAAAGAAAGAAATTTAAGTGAATTTTTCTATTTGTAGATCAACTTGGCTTTTCTCCATTCTTTATAGGTCTTGTAATAATCTCCTAAAGATTCACTTAAAGTGTTAATCACGAATAGATTTCTGAAGAAGTCTTTCATTTAATGTCAAAATATGCAATTTGGAGGTATTTTAATCAACCTCTTCAGGCTTTACTTGTTTATTATAAATAGTTCTTAGCACAGGGTTCACTTTATGCCTTTTTGAGGAGAAGGACAACAAATTATTATTGTGTTGCCTGTAAAGCTTTGAGCTAAACTGACTTCCTCTAATATCATTCATTTTGTAGTTGGTAATATGTTCCTAAGATTATAAGTCATATAATTTTCATTGAAAAAATATGTAGCAAGTATGAGAAGAGAATATGATATTCTTCAGGCCTTTCATAATTTATTACATAGTTATAAGACAGACTCTCATGAGAACAGAAGAAATAGATGAAACCTTCCCTTTTTTTATATCATTTCCATGGATAGTGAGGACTTTTTTCCCATCCTGAGGATAATAAACACAGTAAGCTCCTTTTTAAGAATTTCTGTGGTCCCCCGTATTTGAATGTATGCCTTTGCTGACAATTTGTGTGAAACTAAAGTTGTAACCCGCCAAAATGAGTAGATAATATTCTATACTACCTGAAAATAAAGCAACATACTATTGTAAAAATAACTTAAAAGAAGTTTCAAGAAGCTTAAGACTGTCTTTTGGTTTTATACTCTTTCCTGGTCATGAGATGATGGCTGGGACACCAGTCATCAGTCGGGAGAAAAGGCAAAGAGCAAAATGTGCCAGCTGTTAGGCACCATTTTTAAAGATGCCTCAGAAACTTTAATGCTTACATCTCACTGATAAGAATCTAGTCACATGGTGACCCTTATCCTCAAAGGAGTTGTGGTCTTTAATTATACGCATGCCTATATAGAACGGGTAAATGGCTACAGGATAGGCAAGTAGCAATTTGCCCAATAACACTAAACATGTGTCTCAAGGTTAAGTTTACATAAATTTTTCTATTCATGTTTCACAGTGACCCTCCCTATGAGGTAGATATTGTAATCCTCATTTACAGGTAAGGAAACAGAGTATTAGATGGGTTTAATAACTTGCTTGCAGTAATATGGTTGGTAGGGACTGGAATGAGGAATTGAACTTATCTCTACTTAACACAGTTGCTGAGCTCTCCAGCACTATAGCTCACTGCTTTTGAGCTGATGTTCTCTTGTTGGCTTTCTTTCAGAAAATCAGCACTGAATTCCAAGACAAAATAACTCCTCTTAAAGACATAAAAGAAACCTTACCTGATATACAAATATAATAACTTTAAAAAAATTCACAGACCTGAGATGTTTGTAAAGGCTTTTGAATCTGCTTGCTTTACTTTTTGTTGATTTTATTAAGGAGATAAGTCACCCTGACTCGACCTAATACTGTGAAAGGTATTCAAAGATAGAAAGAACCTGTTTCCATGAAGTGATATTTTAAATACTATGTTTCTAAGAGTTGAGACATTCTGGTTAGCTTTTGTGATAAATAATAATAATAATTCTGGATCAGTTGATGGATAATTGGAGTAGCAGCTGCTATGGGTTGATTAACCCAAAACCCATTCCCAATCCTCTTCTCCTTCCCTTCCTCTGCTGTTAGGGCTGAAACAGCTTCGGACTTGCTCTTACAGTCTCCCTTCACACTGTAGGTGCCCAGGTAATACAGTTCTGATCAATGATATACTAAAAGTAGTCTCATGGGAATGTTTCTAGGAAATCTTTTGCTTTCCTGTTAAAAAGAACAGATGCAGCAGGCATCCTCTTTCCTTCTTCTTGCCTGGATTTAGACCCCAAGTTAGAATTATCACAATCATTTGCAACCACAGATATTTAGAGAAATACTGCCCTTGATATCATTGAGTGGCTAAAACAATGCCTACTTTCAGATTTCTTATTTTCTCTATCTACTCTTAATTATGTTGTGTTTTACTTTACTCAAGATGGTTTCTAACAAATATAATTAGCCATGACCTTTCAACAGGGTGCACAACAATCACTGCATTGATTTATTTCAAACATGAACAAAAACTTGGATGTATTGGCTTAGGATGGTGATATAAAAATTTCTATGTAAGCCTTTTGGACCTGGAAAGTAAATGTTATATATCAAATGTAGATAACCACAAAAGAATTACAAATATGGCCCACTACCAAATGATTACTTCGTTTGACAGGATTTTCATGTATAGTCAATGTGAACGTGAGAAAACAACAAAAACTAGATTTTCTTCATAGCATGTTATCAGCTCTTAGCTTTCTAAAATTAAACAAAATAATTGTCTTAGTCTGTTCCAGTTGCCATAACAAAATACTGTAGACTGAGTGACTTGAACTGCAGGAATTTATTTTCTCACAGTTCTGGAGCCTGGGAAGTCTAAGATCAATGTGCTATGTAATTCTGTTCTAGTGAGTCCACTTTTTCTGGCTTATAGATGTCCACTTTCTTGCTACATCCTCCCATGGGAGAGGGAGAGAGAACTTCGCTATCTTCTTCTTCTAAGGACACTAATCCCCTTATGGGAGCTCCACTCTCATGACCTCATCTAAACCTACTTACTACCTCCCAAATGCTCCATATCCAAGTGCCATCACAGTGGGGATTAGGGATTCATATATTAATTTCGGGAGGACACATTCAGTCCATAGCACCAGTCTTCTAAAACACAAAGTCTTAACAGGGGTTCTTAATTGACCCATCTTAGAAAGAAAGAAATCCAATGTATTGTCTGTTCACCAGAGGCCTGAGATTAATAATGATTCATCATGCCACTTTTTCTCCTCTCTTTTCAATCTGAGAGTGTGGGTAATGAGACTTCTTCTAACTCAAAATTTCCTTTGTCAATACAAAACGAGAATTTGTAAGCAAAAAGCAAAGAATATTCTTTTGTCTTTATTTATTGATTTTTCTCATTATGATAATTCTTTCACTTTTTTTTTCCATTTCAGATAGAACCTTTGGTTATAACTAAATTTCTTTTCAGCTTTTAAATTATGATACACATAAATAACTAGCCTTATTACTTTAATTTACAAATGTAATTTTTGTAAATTTATACTACATTTGTTCTCATTTTCTGTTTTATGTAGTTCATGTGAATAGTGGTTGAGAACTCAGTAATGAGACCACACTGATCTTGGTGAGAGAAGGATGAGATTTGAATAAAGACAGAGGGGATGACACAGATGGTGAATGTGAATGATATTTAAGAGACAGCATTGAAAGTTCTTGGTAACATATTTTCTGTGGTGATAATGGTGGAGAGAGCAAAGGAATAATTTAATATATTTCCCAGATTACTGTTTTGCCTGATGATGGAAGGCCTTGACACTACTTTGCCTAGATTTGGGTTAATTTAGATTATCGGTTCAATTTGTAGACATTGTCAGTTTCAAGTATTTGCAGGATTATCTGATAAAGATGTCCAGTAAGTAGTTATGTGGATTTAAGTTGGTAGTTTAGAAGAAACAAAAACCAAAACCAAGAACTAAGCTACATACCTCAATTTGAAAAGCAGAGCCAAAAAAAAAAAAAACAAAAAAAACAAAACAAAAACCCACTGTAGATTAATCCATAGATGTAGATGGATTTTTCCAGAGATAGTGTATAGATTCAGAAAGAGATAAGAAGTTCCCTTGTTATGGATCCTGAGTAACTCCATCGTCTCATAGGCAGATGTGTAGGTAGAGAGCAGAGAGAGTTATATAATAAAAAGCTAAGGGGTGGATTTATTTAAAAAGAAAGAGACCAAAAATATCAAATCCTGCTGAGTATTTATAAAAGGTAACTTCTAAATATTGCCTACTGAATTTGTTCATTAGAAGAACATTGCTTAACATAGCTGGTGGCACAGGCAATAAGGCAACAGAAAAAGGAAAATTATAGCAGTAATAGGGGAGTAAATGTGGGACTACTAGCTAGAGAGAAACAGAGATGAAGGAAATACAAACATTTTAAATTTAAACTTATAATATGCATGTATCTATGCTGAAAAGTGGAGCAAATGGGGAGATATTGAAAATGCCAAAGAAAATGGGAATAACGGAGGATTCTTGAAGAGGTAAAAGAGGCTGTGTGCGCTATGTATTGTGGGTAGGGTGGAGAAGGTCTGCATCAGTAATTTTGTGTGCACTGGTATGTTGTGATTAAGAAGTTGAATTATGTCCTTTATCCAAAAGGGCAATATTAAGTATTTTTAATTAAGATATCAAAGATATTTTCTTTATGTTTTTAAAAGATCATTTTAGTTAACAGTAAGGAGAATGAATTAGAGAAAGTAAAACTTGAGGCAAGAACAATAAAGGAAAGTAAGGCAGAGTAAAATGGATAGAGGTAGTAATTGTAGAAATATTAACCTGGGAAGATCAGCAGTGCATAGTATTAATAATCTACTGGTGTTGGGAGTAGAAGGTGAAGTAGATGGAAGATTTAAGGAGGATCTGAAGTTTCTAATATGGCTACCCAATGAAAGCATGATAAAATTAACTGGGAAAAATTTGAAGTTTGAATAAAGCAGTGCCACTTTAAACATACTTAATTTTGGCTGCCTATGGAATACACTAGAGGAAAAATCATTTAGTTAGTTGAAAAAGTGGCATTGGAAAGTAGACGAACAACAAAGCCAGACACCTCACTATCTGTGGCATTGTGATATAGATGATTGCTGAAAACACCGGGGTGGAAAAGTTTGCCTGGTGAGACTCAGTACAGAGAGAAAATGAGGGTGTTGCATGGAACCTTAAGGAACACTAACATTTAGAGCCAAGTGGCAAAAAGGAAATCAGTCAGCGAGTGAAAATTATACTCAGAGGACTAATAATTGAACCAGAAGAGAACAGAATCACAATAATTACATGCAATCAAAATCTGTTCAAATGCTAGAGTAAGATCAAGTTATATAATTTTGAAGTGTCCGTTCAATTTGCCACTGGAAGGCCATTTGTGGTCTGAAGTGAAGACTTTTTAGTTGAATGATGAAGGAAAACACCAGATTACATAAGGCTAAGTCATTAACAGTAGAGAAAGTGCAGACAGAGTGCAAACCACTGTTTCAGGACTTCGGCTAATAAAAACAATGAAGGAGAACACAGGAACAGGAGAGGAGTTAGCTTTCTTCCTGTGTTAGGTCATTTTTCAGGACAGTTTCGTGTAACTGCAGAAGCCTGTGTTTACTGTGTTCTGACAAGTGGCACATGCCTCAATATCAGGATCAACGATATTGCCTATTTGTGCTTCCCTCTTCAGATCTATGCTTCAAGTTAACAGTATTGAATTACAGATATTTATGCAATAGTTCAATGAGGAAACTGTGGCCAAAATATTCATAATTTACATGTTATGACTTAAAACATATGCTAGTTTGTTAGTAAAAGAGATTTGTAACTTTCTTCCGGGCTTTCTCTGTAGTCCCACAGGTAACTTAATTTGTTCACCCTAAACAAGATTGAGTATTTTAATAAAGTCTTCACTAGTGCTAAGTACACTGTGATGATGACATTTAAGAAATATCAGTTCTATTGCGGGAAATGATGAGTGTCCTGTAATTACTTGTTTTCATCAATATCTTATTATTTCTGTTGTTGCTTGTTTTCACCTGCCTGTTACTATTTCTACCTATATTAGTGACTGTTTTAGTTTAATTTTTATCTTACTGGGTTACAAGTTAAGTTTAACAATTTTATTTTTGGCCAATTGTGAAAACTAGAAAATCTTTAAATGATTATCTTTGAATATTCCAGCTGGAGATTTCATCCTTGCTCACAAACCTAACTATTCACAACTAAATTGTATCTTGAGATATTTGATATCCATATTGTAGTCCTTTTAAATGCCAGAAGTTCATCACCATGAAAATATTATGCTATTCCCATTTCTTAGAACTATTAATTGCATATTCATTTTATATTGCTACTTGGAAACTGGTGATGTTTTTAAATTAGGTTGAAAGGAGCTAAAATATTTTCTTGGGGTTTTCACACATTGAAAAAAAAGGATTTTAAATGTTGTCCATATGTAAATGCATTACATATTTATATATAATATATACTATCAATCATGTATGAAATACATATAAAATATATAATATATGTGAATAATGTGTGGCAAAGAACATGTAACTACATATTAATAGTCTAAGAAAAATATTTTATGTTCACTTGAAGTGTAAATAGGGAAATGAAAAATAGAACAATTTATTCTATCATGCCTTTCTGAGTAATATTAAAATAAGCCATAAAACAATACCTTTTCAATGCTAAAATTCTTTGATATTAGCTGAATGTTAATGTCAAACAAAAAACATTTTGGACAGAGATAAAACCTGATTGATTTTCAAGACACATTATATATCTAAACAATGTAAATTCAGATAGAGATGAAAAGATTCTAGAAGCCATTTACCTCAGGTTGGTTGGTTTGTGTAGAAACTTGACTGTGAGCAGGCTCTGGAGGTCTATGAAGCCCCATCTTGGGCTGACTGTGGAGACAAATGGTTGCAAAGAGGCAGGACAAGGAATTGGGTAGGCCATGACCATTCCTGCTGAAATCACACCAGCTGGGAATTTATTTCTGTTTGTACACTGAGCTTCTCCACAGGCTTTCATTAGTAGAAATAATTTTGCAGGTTAGACTTGTGATAATGGAGCCTCTTACCTCTCCTTCACTGGTAGAAGATTAAGTGATCTCTTCAAGGTCACTCAAGTGAGTTGCAAAGCCAAGCATAGAATGCAGGAAGGACTGGTAACCAATACCCCCTCCCCCAGTTAACTAAAACCACGTTATGCATATATACTGATTTTTTTCGTGTGTTTTTCCTTGAAATATGAACAAATTACATGGAGACTCAGGATCCACAGGATTTTAGCTTGAAGAAAACTTTTGAAATCAAGTCCAAGGCCTCTCTTCAGGCAGGAATAATTCTTACATCAGATAAAAGGGAAATGAGCACTTACTTTAATGTGTCCAGGACAGGAAGCCTGGAGGGTTCACAATATTAGAAATATTGCTAGTTAAACCCTTGTTCCTAGAACATCGACCTATCAGACCTCACTTTTCTCTTTAACATAATAATACATACAAACCATTTTCCACCTAGTAACTGTTGGCTGTTTGAACATAGACTCTCCCTGTATAATTTTCTCCTCCAAGTTGAAAATTCCTTATTCTTCCAACTATTCATTAGGTTTTCTGACCAGGAAAGAATATATGGGATTGTTTCTTTCTGTTTTCTGTGCAATATATATTCAAAACTGCAGTCTAGGACTCTCATGGGGGAATACTTAGGGGTGAGAATGGGCATGTAGCCAGTTACACACATATTAAACTCTCACTACAAAAAATATTTTTTCTTTTCATGTGCACTGTTAAACATTTTGCTGCCTCTCAACCTATATTTGTTTGGCTGATTTTATAACCTAAATATAGAAGTTCTTAGCTCTTTTTAATAAATTTAATCTTGTTTGTTTCAGTTTGTATACCATGCTATACCTATTTTTTGAAATACAGTCATGACATTTATTATGTATACTGTGTTTATATTTTTAAGTCACCTTCAAATTTGGTAAGCTTGACTTTATTTTTTATACAAGTTGTAGATAAACATTGAAAAGCACCACTATGTTAAGAGTAAAACCTACACACACACACACACACACACACACACACACTAGGTAGGAATAAAACCACTACTATTCATTCATTTTCTAAACTTTATGAATTAACCAAATTGCATTTTTGGGTATCCTGTAAGATATCATCTTTTTCATTATCATATTTTAAAATACTTCATAAATGTCATGGCTGAAATTAGAACACACAGAGTCTACTATATGGCCCTGAACTGTTAATCTAGTTAACTTTAAAAGAAGAAATAATAATATTTTTGGTATATCACAATTCTGTGAATAGTTTTGACTTATTTGTTACAACCATTCTCCCAATACTTCTTTAATGTAGATAAGCAGCTACTATAATTTTTATTTTTCAAACAGGCAGACTGGGTCTAAATTCCATTTTCTATAATAAAGAATACCAAAATTATGATTATTTGGAATTATTTTTGGTACTAGTGCTTAGCACAGCATGTATATGATGGTGAATGACTAAATATACACATGCTTATAGAATAAATTACCTACCTGTGACAGTATATATAGTAAGGGGGTAAAATAAAAGCTAGATATGTCCTCCAACACTTAAGACATAATCACATTGGTGTTTCTCCTATCTTACATCAGTAGGTATGTGTTTAATAGATCATTATGTAATTCAGGAGAGGTTCTCATGCGATTATTGAGCTAATGGGAGCATCATGAATAACAGAAACTCTATATAAATGTACCTTCTACCTAAAGCACTTAGGGCTACAAAATTTACCAATATCTCTCATCTTGGCCAAGTGGCCTTCAGTTATAAAGACTGTGAAAAGCCTCTGCAAAGTTAATCAGACGAGGGGTTTCTTTTCATTTTGACTTCTTAACTTTCGTCCATATGTATTGGCGTGCTGAGGTTGATTCTTTAGATTCATAATTTCATAGAATTGATAATATTTATAATGCAAAACAAAGAGGAGAGGAGGAGAATAAGAAGAAATACAAAGAAGAAAATGGGAAGAAACATGAGACAAAATTCTAGAACTTAGAGGGCTATGTACTAAATGTTTTACATGTCTTACCTCTTTTTATCTTCAAAAAGCCTATCTCTCATTCTTACTTTTTCTACTTTCCATGCCCTTTCCTTTTAATCTTGTTAGTTACATAATTTATACATTCAGCAATCATATATGTCTGTGATAAGCACTACTAACAAAAAATTAATTGAAACTAATCGTAACGTTAGTACTCTTTATTACAGAAAATGGACTTTACACAGTCTACATTATAGGAACATATAGCTTGTACTTCCATTCTGTCACTTTTGCCCCAGCCTTTGAAATCTGCCGTTAAATGTATTCACAACTCACCACAGTCCTCTCTCTGGACAAAGGATAAAGTGATCTAAAAATACTACTTCTAGTGGTATTGCCAATCCTACTGAAATTAAAAAAACTGATCTTTAATGGCCTAAGGTCACAAAATAATATCTTTTCTGGATTCTTACCATGCTGGTATAGGAAAAGAGAAAATAGTTTGAATCATTAATTTACGATGAGCTTATGCTTGAAGAAAATTGAAGAAGGGCAGAGGTACCAGAGAGTTGAGAGCATTGGAGATTGGGTAGTGCCACAGATGAACTGCAGAATTCAGGCAAGGTGGAGAAGGGAACTACAAGTTTGGTTGAAATTTATCTAAGGCTCTAAAGCCAGAGAAGGTGGCCAGTAGCAGTCTGCTACAGTGGGAGAAAATGGAAGACCGTAGAATCTCAGGTCTCGGTGAGATCACAGTACCCACATAATGGCTTGAGGGATGAGAATGATTAGATGGTTGTTCCCAGAGAGTAGCATATTGAAGTTTAAGATATTTGACCTGCATGCATTCTGAATAATGAACAATCAAGGAGTGTTCGGAAATGTAAATGAAGACAACCAGGTCTGAGGAGGTCAAATAACTAAAAGACGTGTGGAAGTTGAAATAACATGTTGCTGAGTTGACATTCTGACAAACTTTTCTGTCTATGCTTTTGGTTTGGTAGGTGTGGTAAATGAGAGCCTCCACTGTGGGGGCAGCATTAGAAGTGGCATCTTCATGGTGGAGTCCATGTTAGGGGGAGCAAGGAGGTGGTGATGGATGATGATTATAATAATGATAAAGATGAGAGTTAACATTTTCGGTAGACTTTCTGTGTATTAGGCTCTGTCCTAATTTCTCTGCACATATTTACCCATTAATCTTCACAATACCTTGTGAGGTGAATGCTATCATTATCCCAATATATACATGAAAGTTTAAGTTGCCCAAACTCATGGAGCTAGTAAATAATAGAACACAGACTTGAAAACAGAAAGACTAATTTCAGAACATGCATTCTTAAGCTCTATGTGCCCTGGTGACAGAATGGTCAGAGAAAAGATTGTGAAGATAGTATATTTGTTAACAAGGTATAGAAAATTTCAGAGTGCACACTAGGAAGGGTCGAAGGTGAAGAAGCACAATGGAAATAGGCAAGAATGAGGCTCAGAGCAGTAAGGTTGTGATTAGGGATGTGAGGTGCTGAGTCACCTTGCCCTGGAGAGGATCTCTGCTCCTTTGAGGGTACAGAGAAAAGATGAACACTGTTCCTACCAGGAGCTCTTGTGTTTTGTGTCATTCTTCATTTGGTAATGGAATATGCCTTTGAATCTTCCACTATGGGCATAGGCTCAAAGCAAGGGTTCTTACACATCCTTGTTGAGGATATGGTGAAAGCTTTGCACTTTCTCTCTAGGAAGAAAACTCACAGACGCATAAATACAGATGGACAGTGTTTGTTCTCCAGTGTTGTAGGAGACCTGCAGAAGGCATATGATTTTAGAAGGGTCATATAGGAATGTAGGGACTGGACAATATTTCCCAGTGCTCTTTATAAGACAGGGAGGGCCCTATGTGGTGAACACAGAGATATGGAGAGAATAAAATGTATGAATGTTAACAAGAAGGAAGTGAAATAAATCCAGCAAAATTGTATGAACTGCTTCTCTATGACCTCACAAATTTTATTAGTTCCATAAAACTCATGACACATTTGCTGTGATTGAATTTCCCTGTGGAGGCAAATGGGAGCGGACAGAGCTTCACTTTTGGTTGAAGGTGTTGCAGCACAAAGCAGGCTGCTCTGATTCCATATCAGAACAGAAAACGGTGAAAGTTAGGCACACATATTGTGGGTGGGGCATTTTAGTGCCCCAGGCCCTGAACCGAAAGTTTGGTTGAAATTTATCTAAGGCTCTAAAGCCAGAGAAGTTCTCAAGTGACATTTTTGTCACATGCACAAACTGGCATATTGGAAAAATTGTTTCCCTGTTATTTCAGGGTCTTCTTGGACTCTCTGAAACATATCCACATAGCTTGGGCTAAAGTCTTGATCTGCAAAGATGTTTCTCTAATACTAAGCTGACTTCAAATAATGAAAGTGTGACCTTAATCAATCACCAGCAGTCTCTCCAGTATACAGGAATCCAGGGATTTCTGTCAGTTTTCTTTTGTGTGTGTCTGTTTTTCTCTCATGCTTCACTGAAGATTGAACAAGTTCAATATGAAGCCACTGCCTATACAGACTTGAGCACTAAGCGTGTCTTTCCTGTCATGCCAATTATCTGCTGTTACCATTCTGCTCCCTTTGATGTGGAACCTGTGCCACAAGCATTCTGAGGGAGAATGTTCTGTGGGAAGCTTGAAAGTTAGGCCACCTCTGCTTCCCAGAGAAATGCAAAGCCCCAGCACACACAGGGCTGAGTCCAGTTTTCTTCTGCTGGTAGAAGGGGAGTGTCATTTCACAGACCTTTGTCTGCCTGATGTTGCTGAAGAAGCAAACGTCCTCAGAAAGAGCACTGTGATGTCACTGACCTCAACTGGTTTTGAAGAAACTGTAGCTTCCAAGGCATTTTTGAGTTACCAGATTGAAACCTACATATATTTCTCTCTCTCTCTCTTTTTTTTTTCTGACAAAGAACTAGAACATACTTATTAGAAATGACTAGGGACCAAATTATATAGACTTTTGTACAATATTTTAAACAAATATTAAATATCCTCCTCTTAAGGGACATAGGAGATCCAAAGGTCAAACAAAGTAAATGACCTAAATTAAAGAGAATTAGAAATATGAACTGTTTAGTTGGACGGGCCTTAATTAACTATTGAAATCAAGGCAGTTGGAATATAAAAGTGAATTTGACATTCTCATTGGCCGCCACTAAGTTTACATTCTATCTATGAACAAAGATACAAAGATAAACACAATGCTGAATTTTAAAAATGCTACTTATTTAAAAAAAATAAAATGTACATGCAAATGTATAATTTACCTGACTATCCGTATATGGACTTTAAAAAATAATTAACACAATAAACTATCTGCTAGATAATAAACCTGGAGATACTCCCAGACTCCTGAGTTCATTTGACTTACCCCCTCAAATGCAATTTCTGGGATCACCAAAGTGATATGAGTTGAGAACTGAGCAAAACATTTAGTCTAGAGGTGCCCAGATGTGGTAGACAGACTATGGAAATGACCCCCAAAGAGCCATGACTTTGTATAATCCCCCACCTTGAGTGTGCATGGGACTTGTGAATACAATGAGGTATCACTTCCATAATGTTAATCATGTTAATTGCATGGCAAAGTGGAAGGGATTTTGCAGATATAATTAAGATCCATAATAAGTAGACTGAGTTAATCAAAAGGGAGAGTATCTTGGATGGGTCCAACCTAATCAGGTAAGTCCTTTAAAAGAGGAGCTGGAGCTCTTTCTGAATTCAGGAAGATTCTTTTGTTGGTCTTGAAAAATGAACCGACATGTGAAAGGAAGTCACCTGGCAAGGACCTGAGGCTGGCCTCTTGCAGTTGAGGGTGATCACTGGCTCACAGTTAGAAAGAAAATGGAAACGTCATTTATGTAACTTCAAGGAACTGAATTCTGCCCAAAACATGGGATCTTGGAAAAAGACTCCGAGTTCCAGAAAGAACTGTAACATGACTGATACCTTGATGACAGCCTTGTGAGACCTAGAGCAGAGGCTTCAGCTAAGCCTTACCTGGATTCGTCACTCACAGAAACTGAGAAGTAGAAAATACATTTTGTTCTAAGCTGCTGGATAGTAATTTGTGGTACAGTAATAGAAAACAAATACACCAGAGTCAATCAATTAACCAGGTAGTGAACATTTATTGAATGGTTACTTTGTATAGTAGCTATCCCTATTTAGAAAGCTCTGGAAAAGAGGGAAAAGAGTAATTTAAGGCAACCTCAGTTTATTCATAAGGGGGGCAAAGATCCCTTTAAAGTCTTGCAATGCTAAGGGCTGTGAATGGCAGTTGGCTGGCTCTTTCCTTGGGTATAACAATTAATGGTATACTAGGACATTTTAGTTGCTTCTAGAAGTGTTATATAGATTCTTGATTTTCTTTTAATAAAATACTTTAAAGACAATACATGATAATAAGAGACATAATAGTTAACAAGTATAGAGGCCTTACAAATTCCAGGGCACTGGGCCAAGTATATTATCATGAATAGGTCATTTCATTTTCATAATAACAATATAAGATCAGCACTATTATTTTCTATATGTTACACAAGTTGGATATTAAGATATGAAGTACATTAAGTTGCCCAAATTCACACACAAAAATATGGAATTCCAACTCAGTTTTGTGAATTTAAAGCTGGGGTTTGGACCACATCTGTGACTCTTGAAGCTGGAGTCTCCTTGCCATTTTGCTGACTGCATCTACTTAATTCAAAAATATTACAAAATATATGCAAACTATAAGAGTGATTGTTATAACACCTCTATCCTCTTTATGTAAAGTGCATGCCTGCTATAATTTTGGTTGTTATGTCTATAATGCAAAAAAAGTATGTGAATCATTTAAAATATTAAATTTCATGGTAAGTAGTTTGCATTAGTTTCCTTTCAAAATATTGCTATTTCTGATAACATAAGAAAAGAGACTTCAAAAGGAAAACAAATATAATATAGATTAATATAAGTGATGCAACACAGTGTTAATGACTATTGTATCTATATTCTATAGTTCTATAGGGAAAATAATATCTAGGACCATAGTTCTCAAGCTTCATAGAGTATGAATTCTTTTTGAGATCAATGAAACATATAGACTCTTCTGTCAGAAAAATAGACATATACATGAAGTTTCTGCACACAATTTCAGCAGGACCTTGTCAACTATTCATTGCTTTAGGCTTAGAATTACTAGTCCAAGAGAAATGGTATTTGCTGCAAATTGTCAAAATCATAGCTATAAATTTTGTCTTAATTTATCCATTGATAATTGCTCAATGATTTTAAACTATGAACTTAAAAAAATCTTAGTGTTTCCATATGTATTAGTTCATTCTCACATTGCTATAAAAAACTGCCTGAGACTAGGCAATTTATAAAGAACAAAGGTTTAATTGACTCACATTTTCACAGGGATGGAGAGGCAACAGGAAACTTACAATTATGGTGGAAGGGGAAGCAAACATGTCCTTCTTCACATGGTG
This sequence comes from Theropithecus gelada, assembly GCF_003255815.1. NCBI lineage: Eukaryota > Metazoa > Chordata > Mammalia > Primates > Cercopithecidae > Theropithecus > Theropithecus gelada. Next base: position 102,668,219 of record NC_037670.1, read on the forward strand.
GCAGGAAGGGGAAGTGCTGAACAAAGGAAGAAAAGTCCCTTATAAAACCATCAGATCTCGTGAGAACTTACTATCATGAGAACAGCATGCAGGTAACTGCTCCTAGGATTCAATTACCTCCCATCAGATCCCTTTCATGACACATGGGAATTATGGGAACTACAATTCAAGATGAGATTTGGGCAGGGACACAGCCAAAGCATATCACCATATATGAAAAAAAAAAATGATATGTTACCTACACATTTCATAGCATCTTGGTCATTCTAATATTCATTCCATAATTATTTTCTATACAATGCCCTGTCTCATGTTGTAGGATGCAAAGATTAACAAGGCAGTGTATAATACTTGCCTTTAAAGAGATCTCATACTAGTGTGAGAGGAAAAACAAAACACAAACAATTGGAAATAGTAGAATAAATGGCATTAATGAATTTTACAGAATATGATATTAGACCAAAGCAAATGGACTGCTCAGTTCTCCCCAGGTAACACAGCCTATCCTGGGAGAATTCTGTTGGCACTTGAGCTGAGCCCTGATGATGAGTAGGAATTTCCTAAGGGATACAGAGCAGGAGGAAATGACAGCTGAAGAGCAGAGGAGAATGTAAGAGTAACAGAGGATCCATATGAAGCAGCAAGAGATGAGCCTCGAAGTCAGCAAGGCCATAAAACCGATAGTCTCTTATGTCCCACTAAGAATGTTAAACTCCAATACACTCAATAGGAAATAATGAATGTGATCAGATTTATTCTTTTTAAAATTTATTTATTTATTTATTTATTTATTTTGAGATGGAGTCTTGCTCTGTTGCCCAGGCTGGAGTACAGTGGCATGATCTTGGCCCCTGCATCCTCCACCTCCTGAGTTCAAGTGATTCTCCTGCCTCAGCCTCCCAAGTAGCTGGGATTACAGGCACCTGCCACCACATCCAGCTAATTTTTGTATTTTTGGTAGGATGGGGTTTCACCATGTTGACCAGGGTGGTCTCGAACTCCTGACCACCTCAGCTTCCCAAAGTGCTGAGATTACAGATGTGAGTCACCATGCTGGGCCCAGATTTACTCTTTAAAAAATATTCTGAATAAAAATGTAAAAGATGATTGGAAGGAAAAAAGGAAGACTGTAGTAAGGAGACAAATTTAGAGACTCTCCCAATAGTCTAGGCAAAACAAAACAAAACAAAAAGATGGCTTTATTCAAGACAGTGGCAATATTGATGAAGATGAAGAGATGATGATACATGTATTGGAGAATATTTAAGAAGTAAAATTGGTGAAATTTGGTTGGAGAGTGTGAAGTTGAGGTAAGTTTTTGGCCTTGCTGAGTTCAAGTGAGTATCACCAACATAGTGGGAGAAACTAGGTTATAATCAAAGGACAGCTGGATGAAGAAAAGGGATATAATTTTTAGCTGATAACACGTTTTATTTCATTTGTGGCAAGGTGTACTAGACAGTCTGATTTATAGGACCTGTGGCATTGGAGAAGACTCTGATCTGAATACCAAAATTTAGAACTTGAGGATTTAGCTGATCCAATGGGCATGGATTAAATCATTTTGAGACAGTATACAGAATGAGAGAAAGGGCATGAGCAACCAACCCTAGAGGACACCAGCATTTAAAGGGGAGATAGCATAAAAGCAGCCGAATATGTAAACCAAAAGCAGCCGTCAGAAACATGGTGGAGTTGTTAAGAGTAAGATCAAGTTGAACAAGAGAAAATTTCAAAATTGAAGAAAAGGTAAATTTTAGCATATGCTGCAGAGAGTTTGATTAAGTTAAGGACTAAAGGGTATCCACTGATTTGTGTGTTATGGTATTTTCATATTTACTTCCAGTCACCACTCTCCTTTGCAGCATTGCTTGGACAGACTTAACGTTTCCCATTCCTTGTTTATGTGCATTGGGTAAAGCTGACTGTACCTCAGGATCCAGGGGTAAGGCACACGGCTTAGCCCGATTCAACAGCATGTACGAGCCTCCTGATCATAGTGTAAGGATTGGTTCAGGGAAGGCACATAACACAAGTTAGGCTAATCAAGGCCAATAAGGTAATATTTCCTGGACTTTTTTTTTTTTTTTAACTATAGGAAAATTTCTGTTTCTGGTTAGGTACAGAGTACATGTGGGAACTGGAGCTGATTCTGTCATATTGTGACCATGTTCACCCTGGTAATGAAGCCAATGCTGAAGAATCTTACTTGGGAAATGGAAGGAAGACACACTCTAGCTTGAAGCTAAGCTCAACCATAACGTTTAGTTACATGATCTGATGTATTCCTTTTGAACCCTTGAAGGAAGGTAGGGGTGTTGGTTCTCTTAGAATAAGTATACCTTGCCTGAGCACGGTGGCTCACACTGGTAATTCCAGAACTTTGGGAAGCCAAGGCGGATGGAAAACTTGAGGTCAGGAGTTCGAGACCAGCCTGGTCAACATGGTGAAACTCTGTCTCTACTAAAATTACAAAAATTACCCAGGCATGGCACACACCTGTAGTCCCAGCTACTTAGGAGGCTAAGGCAGGAGAACCGCCTGAACCTGGGGTGGTGAAGTTGCAGTGAGTCGAGATTGTGCCACTGCATTCTAGCCTGGGCAACAGACTGAGACTCTATCTTTTTTTTTTTTTTTTTTAAAGCATACCTTTAATGCGCTGATTTTAGATTTCTCTAAAGAAAACAAATTTATTTTTTTCATTCATTCAAAGAGCATACACTAAGAATCTACCATGTTCCCTGCACATTTCTAGACAGTAAGGATAGAGACCATAGCAGTAAGTGAGACAATACCTTTATTTCCCTGGGACATACATTTGAATGAGAGATACAGAAATCAACGTAAATAAATACACATGAACACATGCATAACATAATTCAGAGTATAATAAGTTCCATAAAGAAAATAAAGAAGAATAAAAATTAACATGATTGTATGTGTATTCAAGGAAGAAAAGACAGGGAGGTCAGGAGAGAGAGAATTGCCTCACATACTGTCAGTGAAAGGGAACATTTTATTAGAAAACTAAAGAGTTGAAATTCACTCAACAATCTCTCGATCTTCAGGAAAGGGACCTTCCCTTACCTCTTTCCTAACCCATACTCCCAGGAAAATTTGAAGGAACATCAGTGTTTCTCTTTTAGAAACTCAGACCCAACTTTAAAAACTATTTAACTGTGCAATATGAATTGCACCTGAAGAAGCATCTAAAGGATTTGGTTGAGGCCATTCTGAGTTTTATGACCTTAAATGATAAATGCAATATTAATCTTAAAAGATATCACCTGAGTTGGACAGACTTTGGAATGAATACTCTGTGAAAGGTGAATATTCAATCCCAGTCTTCGGATTTTGTTTTTTAACATGTTTCTTTAAAGCCGGGTTAAAGAGGATGGCCAGCCATAGGCTCACACGAAAAGGCTGTCTTGGCAAGGAAAAAGGCCCTAAGCTGTGTCCCTTTCATCCGTCTTTACAATTAAAGTGAGGTTCAGCAGATACCTTGAGGAAAGATATTAAATTGCAGATTGTGCAGTTTTGTTGTGCCTGCAATTTTCCAATGTTGCTAGTAAGAAGCTGAGAAGGCCCTTAAAAGCCTTTGTGCTTGGCACCTGCAGAAATCTAATTTCTGATGAATAGGGCCCTAATTGGGTCAATTATTCTATTATACTACACAAGAGTACTTCAAACTGCTGCTTCAGTAAGGAGAGGCGCTTCAGTCTCCCCATTGGTGTTCTCCAATTTGAACAGAACTCAGAATCCTGAATTTAACTTTTACTTTCCCAGCATCAATTTTGTCTTTCCAATCTCAGTTTATCATATACAAGTCAACTGCCGAGTTTAAGTGAAATTACTCTTTCACCTCTGATACCATAGGTTAGATAACAAAGGAGATTGTTTTCACTCCTATAAAAATTGTTTCTCATATATTTACAAATATAGGAGGCAATTACTTTAGAACATTGTATTCAAAGGGGTAATAGTCTTTTGATTAATTATTATCTTTGGGAAGAAAGAACAAAGAGAAGGGAAGTGGAGTTTGCATTTTATTTGTAGATTGTATTATACCTTTGCACATATGTAAGACTCTAATTCTATTTCCTTATTATTTCAAAGGATTGCACCAGTTTCTTCTTCATAATCACCTATAACTTGTAAGTTAGCAAGTAAAATAGAATTTTGAATCTGACACATGATGACACTTATAGACTCATTATTTTAATGAGATTTATTACTTAGACTTTTCCTTTATGCTGAATGTTCTAATTTGTGACTTAAAAGAGAAACTTTTAAAAATTAGTATGAATACTTTCATTGATGAGTTTGTTTATGGGAAGATGGAATTATGCTGTTAGTGGCTATTTATTAAAACTACTGCACTACTGTGCAATAACTTGTACCCTATGAAGAAGCTTTTTCTGGGGCCTGGGTGGAGTAGAGGAGATGTCATCTTAGCTTTTGTAAGAGGCCAAAGAGACTCACATCACTTTTAAGAAATTAAATTCAATAATGTATTTAATGAGATATTTTATAATAGACTCCACGTTTAGTGTTTGGCATATATAAAAAACTCAAAACATTAATTTTCTTCTTTTTCTTAAGCTATGCCAAGGATTAGTTCCTGATGTTGGCATAACAGAAAATTGAACAGTGAAAAGATAAGTAAGGCATAGTCTTTATTTTTAAGTAGTTTGTGGTCTAAAAAGAGATTAAAAATTGCATGCTTGGCCGGGCGCGGTGGCTCACGCCTGTAATCCCAGCACTTTGGGAGGCCGAGGCAGGCGGATCATGAGGTCAGGAGATCTAGAGCATCCTGGCTAACATGGTGAAACCCCATCCCTACTAAAAATACAAATAATCAGCCGGGTGTGGTGGCGGGCACCTGCAGGCCCAGCTACTTGGGATGCTGAGGCAGGAGAATGGCGTGAACCTGGGAGGCAGAGCTGGTAGTGAGCCGAGATCGTGCCACTGCACTCCAGCCTGGGTGACAGAGCGAGACTCCATCTCAAAAAAAAAAAAAAACCTGCATGCTTAATTGTAATATAAAGTATTCTATGGTGCATATCATTGGGGGTACAAACAAAGAGCCAGGAGGGCTTTAAAAAGTCCCATGAAAATGGGTATGTGAGTACACATATTTGTGTATGAATGTGTTTGTTTCCATTTTGTATCATCTTGGTATATTCATTTTGCAAATGTTGAGCAGATGCATGTCTGGACTTACAGATATCAATTCTGCATCTTTTCTAAGGTATGCATTGATAATTCCCATGCACTACACTGGAATGAATTTATCTCTGCTTGCTCTGAAAACCATGAGTCTAGCAAGGAACATAGTTTGGTTGATTTTACGGTAAGTTAGAGGGAATAAAAATTAATATGCAACATTTTATGGCTCCTTTCAAGAGGGGCTTGGAAGAAATCATATGACTAGTGCTTTATGGGAATTCTTGGTGTGTTAGCTTCCCTATAGAGACAGTCAATTGTGATTAACTCTTCTTCGTCAAAAAATTTTGAAAGTTTAGGGCTTTTATTTTTAAGTTTTTTTCATTAAATTCAATTAAGTATCATAATACCTTGTGATATTCTCTCATAAACATATTAGCCCTCCTCTTTTAGGTAAAACAATATTTTAACTGTATTTTGCACTTTCCCCATTATCATATGTGGTTCTTTGCTGTCTATTATTATTTAGTTTTGCAACTCCTTTAAACTATTACCTTACCAGAGAAATCTCATTACCTAATTGGTCATGCATTTAAATAAGTATTAGAATATTTGTTACATCTGCCATTGAAATAAATAAATTCTAGAGGTGATTTACGACAACTATGTGTTACATATCTGAGGTATTCTACATAAGAGTTCTCAGTGAATTCATATGAATCTCTGAAAGAGTATCAACATCCACATTTTAAAGAAGAAACTGAGGCCCAGAGAGATTAAGTTACTTGTTCAAGTTCATGCAGTTAATAAGTGAGCATGTTCATTTTGTCTGGGTCCAAAGCCCTTGTCCTTTTTGACATTCTACTCAGCTTCAGTCCCTAAATTACTGCCTTTTATTATATCTACTTGCAGAATCATACCATTTTAGAAAGTCTGACATGCTTTACTGAAGAATTCCCTTTGAATATTCATTCCCACAAACTTAGAAAGAGTGGCTTAAAGATTAACTTTTTCCTATCATTTTTGAAGCTCAAACTTCAATGTAATGTTGTTCCCAAAATAAGTGGAACAGATATGGCTTTGATCATTAAATATGTTTCTTTGAAGATATAAAGTAAGAGGAGGCATGCCTCCTTCAGGCAAAGAAGTTTCTCCTACCATTCTGAATATAGCTGAGCAGATTGGGTCAAACATGCTATTGGCTTGAAATGCTCATTTCTAGACTTCAAATGCTACTGCCACTCAATCACCTCTCCTGCCTTCAGTCAGTGAGTCAGAGTCAGTCAGTAATTTTGTGAAAGAAGAAACAGTCTTTGCCTTCAGGGAGCTCTTAATCTCTTAGGTGAGGCCAGGCATGCACGCAAATACTTATAAGGCAGAATGTGAAGCAAAACTCAAGAGGCAAAGTAAGACTGATGGGAAATGTGAGAAGCAGAAGAAAGTATCATAAAACAGAATGTCCTCTAATATTTTTTGACTATAAATGTCATGAGGGCTGGGACCGTGTCTGCTTATTAATGATTATGCCCTGACATACAGTTCAATGCCTGGCACATAGGATATTCACTATGTAAAATTAGTTGAATACATAGATAACCCATTATGCATGCCCATAATGTCCAGGAAAGTGAGGAGGCCCAGTCCCTTAGCCAATTATTCGTGCACACAGAGTCCAGAGTAAGGTGCAAAATGTATCCTTTCTTCCCTTATCAAGTCCCAGTAGTCATGTAAAGTTCATCTCAGATAAGTATCCACAAATTCTCTTCACACTCTTTGATCTCTTCCTCTTGTTCCTTAAGATTTCCTTGATATTTTCTGCCCCCTCTCCACTGCCCTCTTCTATAATGGAGTGACGGGGTCTTCACATATTTCCTAAGGAAGTTTTCTATCTTTTAAATTGTTCACAATGAAACATCCTGAAAGGTAAATAAAATGTTTTCTTGCCTATTACTGACTTCCTTTCAAAGCATTACTCAGATGTGCTATTATGGGAATAAAGTCTTTTTCATTATTTTCTATTGTGTTAGTACGATCTCCCCCTGGGATGGAAGAGGGGAGAAAAAGACCTTGAGAGCATTTCTGCGGCAAGGGGGTGAAGGTGGGGCAAGATGGCTTTTCCTCATCTACTAGCATGAATGAACACTGGTAGAGAATCTCTTGACACAGTGGAAGGGAAGGGATTCTTGGTAGAGAGAATGGGATATGCAGAGAAAGGGATTTGTATCTCTTGGTGCGTGTTTGGTGAATGGCACACTCGTTCTGCTGGAGTCTACATATAGTAGTAATGCACTCAAGTTGCCAGTAAGGAGAGCATCCACTTTTTCATCTTCAGAGCGTCTAACCTTTGATGTCCTGCCCCAAATCCTCTCTATCAGCTCTGAGTTCACCTGCAGCTGCAGCAGACCATTATGAAGGAGTTGACAGCTTTCACTACTAGCACCCTCTGCCTGAAGGCCTTCTCAGGGGCCAAAGGAATTTCTTCAACCCAAATTCTGGCAAAAAGAAAGGTGAGAAAGGTTGTATTTAATGCATCTGAGAACAACCTTCAGCCAACATAAGACAAAACTTGGTGGCTAAACGCCTCATCTTTCACCTTTGTGTAACAATTCTAAAGGGTGGTTTACATGATTTCTTCAAGTGTCTCGAGAGGGTTGAACCCTGTAGAATGGTCATAAACACATTTCTTATTGTCTTTGTGTTTTCTATAGCCAAACTCTTCTGCAGGGCCTGCTTTGGGAGGAAATTAAACTAAAACACCACCCTAAAATGTATTATTCACCTAGCCTTTATTTTCCTTAAGAAAAGAAAGAATTTTGTGTATGTAATTGTATATCACACTTTGAGATCTTTTCTTCTTCTTCCCTAAGACCCCGTGGATCTTTTCTGCCCTCTCTCCACTACCTCCTCTATAATGGAGGGACAGAGGCATCAGATATATATCTGTATTTGAATCAGTCCTCTTTCTGTTCCTTTCCGCACCCCCACTCCAATTTCTTTTCTTCTATCTCTGGTCATTGTTACCATTACGATACCCTTGCTTTGCTATGTCTTCAATTTTTCTCTTTGTTGGTTTCTTATCAGTTTACTCAAGCCACTTCTAGGCAAGAAAAGCAGAAACACACACACACACACACACACACACACACACACAAGCCTACTTCCTTTGATTCTGACCACACCGAAGGCTTCACTTTTATCTTTTCCATGTCCTTCTAGTGTCTTGAAGGAACAATCTACATATTTGTCTCAACTTTTCAGACACCATTTTTCTTCTTGATTTGCAATAATCTAATAATCCCTACAACTGATTGAGCATGTTTTTTGAAAAGTTACCAACAACTGCCAAACTGGAAAATCTAAGATTTCCTCTCAAATCTCATCTCATGCAATTTCTTAGTGTCATGTGGCATTATGAAACATCCTTTTTTCCTGAATGGTTTTCTTTTGCTAATGTTATACCCATTAATCTTTCCTGGTGTTTTCCTTCTTCTTGGCGCTTCCAATAATCTCTGCTTAGTGATTCCAATCCCTTCAATGTCTTTATCCTGATGTTGTTGATTTACAATGTCTTTCACTCCTGAAAATTAGATTCCTTAAATGAATTGGCATGAAATTAAATTTTTTATCTTCTTTCCAAACCAAAACATTATTCATCCTCGAGGTTTTCCTATAGTGGTTGATAGCATTACTGACTCTGCTCATTAAACTAACAGCTTTCGGAATCTTTCTATATCCATTCTGCTTGGTCACCACATCCTGATGGCCACCATTTCTCATCATTCTACTTGTGGAATTGTTTGAGTCCTACTCCACTATCACATTTCTGCTTCAACTTCTTCTACTACTTCTTTGGCCTAACCTCCTAAAAGATTTTCCTGATTCTAGTCTCTTTCCTCTCCAATAATTTTGTTTAGTATGCTAGAGATTACTAACGCTAGTAAAGCTAACACATGAGTATGATAATCTTGTAGTTAATTTGTCAGATGAACACTGGTAGAGAATCTCTTGACACAGTGGAAGGGAAGGGATTCATAACTTCATAACCCTATCCTAACTTCATAACTCTATCCCCAACTTTGTTGGTATTTTTCTCTCTTTCTTTAAGATGAATTTTGAGTCATAGCTGCTGTATTAGTTCATTCTCAGGCTACAAATAAAGACATACCTGGACTGGGTAATTTATCAAGAAAAGAGGTTTAATTGACTCACAGTTCCACATGGCTGGGGAAGCCTCAGGAAACTTACAATTCTGGTGGAAGGGGAAGCAAACAAGTCCTTCCTCCTATGGTGACAGCAAGGAGAAGTGCAGAATTAAGTGGGGGAAAAGCTCCTTATAAAACCATCAGATCTCGAGAACTCACTATCAGGAGAACAGCATGGAGGTAACCGCTCCCATGATTCAATTACCTCTTACCTTGTCCCTTCCATGAATCATGGGGATTGTAGGAACTACAATTTAAGATGAGATTTGGATGGGCACACAGCCAAACCATATCAGATACTGTATTTGAAATCACCTAGTTCTTTCATTGCAGACAATTATCAAATGATTTTGAGCTTTAACATGTTTACTAGTAGAAAAATGTACTTTTTAAATTTTGATTTCCTAGTGTTATAGATGATTTTCTAATTTATTCATTTTCAGATTATTCTGCTTGATATCATAATAGGTAGAAAAGAATGGTCTTTAGGATATCTGTTCGTTTTTTAGGGTATGAAATTTAAGTTGAGTTGCTAAGTGACTTCCTACTTTTACCCTTCGGTAGTAACCCCAACCTTCTTGGCAAGAATAAAGGCAAAGAGGACCTGCTAAATAGCATACTTCAATGGATTTGAGCCCAGGCATCATCCTTTTCCTGGTGCATGTTTTACTCTAAGCAGAGACGTAGACTAGCAAGGGGAACCAGAGAGGGAATTGAATCTACAACTTTTTGATTTACCACCACACTGTCTGGGTCAGCAGGGAAAACTATACTCTATTCCACCTCAGATGTTCTAAACATACTTCCTTGAATTTACAAACATATACAAAATCTAAAGACCCTTTTTAAAATTTTCTCTGTTGTCTTCATTTGAGTTCCTCTTTTTTTTAGGTGGCCTTATAGTGCCAACTATTTGAGACCATTTTAAGCCTATGCTTATAAATCTTTTGATTATCATATTATGGCAAATATTTTGAAGTCTTATAATACCACTTTAGAATCTACAGTCTTTCCTGACCCTAACTTAATGTGTGCAGAACATGGTATGTATTAATGTAAAGAATATCCTACTTTTTATTATATCATGTGAATGTTAGTAACTATGAAATTAATCTAAACCTTTTTCACCAGTGGTAATTTATTCTTCTTTTTCAGTATTAATTTGTTTTTTCCTCAGATTATTGTCTTCTATTACTAAACCACAATTTCAACCAGAAAATTTTTCTTTATTTTATTACCAGTGTAATTCATCATGATTTAACACTTTCTAATAATTTACTGACTATGCTACCTACTAATGGCTATATAGTTTATTAAAATTCCATACATTATTATAAGGTATATATACCAAAGCATTTTTTATAATTAAATGACTTAGAGATCTAAAACCAAACTTTAATAATGTAATTATTTTGTTAATAGTGAAACAATTATTTTAAAATTAAAAGACTTTGCAAGGGCTTAGAACAAAAAAGTTGTAAATGGAACATATAAATATTAATGCTGTGTTGCTCCTAGTATCTTAAATCTGGACTTTTTAATATTAGGTTAGAAAGATAACTGAAGAATTTACGAAAAGAAAAAGATTAACCCAGCAAAGACCAAGAAGGCTAAGATAAATGGAGAAGCAAGACATGTTTAATCTAGGAAAGTAATGTTTTCCAAAAAGGATTTATTTAATTTCTAACATCCTATTACCCCTATCACAGTTTTGGTGAGAGACGGAATTTATTCTGTGGTAGAAAATAAGAATCAGGTTTAGAGGAAGTTACTTTTCTGTCAAATGGCTTATAGTCACCCAGATTATACATACAATAACACCATATGCTCAAAAGTGAAAATTTTATCAAGCTGTATATTAGGTGATCTTTGTATAAATTCTGTTATTTGGGTTCACAGGGATACTCCTAAAATAGGCAAGTATAAAAGCTTATTGGTGTACATTAAAGTTAATAAAACCTAGAATTTCTCAGCCTCACATATTGTATAAATTTTTTAAAAAATCACTAGAAATCATGTTTTCCAATGAGACCTTTTAAGAAGTCAAAATAAAATATGTTACAACTATTCATTAATTCATAAGAACTGTAAGCATGTTTATATATATTGTTTAGATGTAATTGCATGGTTTCTAAAATTTTATGCTGTCTTACTTTCCTTACTCCACTGCATTACTAAGCAGTACGCTAAAACTTAAATTTTGGGGGAGAAATCAAAGTCAGTTTCTTGCAGAGAAAATGCTAGATTTGGGTTCAGGAAGCAAATGGATATTTTTGATCTCTAAGTTTCCCCTGAAGGTGATTACAGTTCAAACCATGATCTAAGCCTCTGGAAATTGTATTAAAATGAGGATTCTCATTTTCACTGGTAAAGCGAATGCTTTGCATAACATATACTGCCCCAGGTACAAATACTATTTCTGTAGACAGAAAGTGTTGGTACTTTTGCTATCTAAACCATGGTTCTTCAAAACAGGAATTTTCAAATGAACAAAAAAGTTTGTTTTACATAAGAAGAGTTTCTTAAATGTACAAATAAATGCCACCAAGATGCATGTTAAAAAAAACTTCTTCAAATTATTAGACCAAATCTAGACTCCCAAAGAAGGTGAGACTTGCCACATAATCTTACCTAATGCTGAATCACATTGGCTTTTGACAAAGTACAACTGATTGGGAATTGCTTCCCTGGTATATCTACTTTTATATCAATTATAGACTTCTTTGTGTTTATATTGCATTCAATAATGTTCAATCTACTTTCACAGGCTTTATCTGCTTCAGCTTTCTCATTCGATCTACTTTTTTTCCCGCATGTCAAAACTAGTTTCGAATAAAAATCATTAAAATGTACTTTGTTGCCTTAATTGATCCTGATATATAGTCAACTCAATGTGCAGGTAGATCAAATAGTCTCTTCAATGTTGTGCTTTGTAGATATATTTGTTTTCTAAAATCTCCCTCTCTGGCCTGCTTCATCCCCAGAATGAATGAAATAAATAATTTTTCTCTCTGTCTTTCTTTCTTTCTCTTGTCCATGGATTTAATCTTCAGATATTTATTGAGGTCTAATTTAGCACAATTCACTGCAATTCTAGTCAGAGTCTAAACCTTAGTACTTGACCCTATATAACATGCACTGAGTTCATTTTTTTCTCTGATGCTTTAATTGGAAACATAAGTAACAAACACAGTCATCTCCATTTAGGAGATTTTGCTTAAGCAAAACGATATTTATTACGCTAGAAATACTGTTCCTGTCAGAAGAAATGAATTCTATTTTTTTTTTTTTACAGATTGTCAGTTTTCCAATTAAAGTTCCAGTTTTGTGATGTTTGCTATATGATCATCAAATAGTGTGTCAGCTAATAATCAGAAAGAGACAAAAATGGATAGTAAACTGAGATATCCTTGACCTTCCAGTCAAGGATGTGATATTATTTATTTGATTAGGTCAACATTCTAGTTACACAGAGTTGAAAGGCTGTTTCCAAAATTATGCAAGCTAATTATTCATTAGATGGTCCAAATATGTGCTAAAATGGCTCTTCCACTTGCTATTAAGCAAAGAAGGGAGGATAAATTTATTGTCTGGGCTTCAGTGAGTAGGATAAGGCTTGGATGGACTGATGCCACTTGGAGCACTGCTTGGTAAAACAAGTGAACTGTTTGCTGGGAGACAGAAATATAGCATAAACAGAAATTAAACTGCATCTGCCTTTAAACATTCAGAGATAAGTGCAGATGAAACAGCCTAAAAGAGAGGATAAAATATAAGTAAAATGTTATGGAAAGTAGGAAGGAGGACATTGTTTTGTTTGATGATATTAGTAAAGCTTTATGGACTATGTAACATTTAAGCTTCGTAGCATGGAGAATAATTGAATATATGAATATTGGAAGGGGAAGGCATTAAGCCATGACATATAGAAGGAATAGTTTGAACAAAGATAAGGGAGTAGAAAAAAAGGACTGAAAAGGAGAGTGGCAAGTTGCTAAATTTTCCTGAAGTATAAGTTGTATATGGGGTTGTAAAAAAAGTGGGCATGGTCTTGCATGCAGGTTAGTGATAAATTTTTTAGGTAGGATTCAATTGCAGAAAGCAAATTCTACTCTAGCTGGCTCAAACAGAAAGGGTATTAAAGAAATGACTAAATATTTTACAGCATAATTGGAAAGCCCAGAGAAGGTGTTCTCGGCTCTGATTCCACAGTTATTTCACAGCCCCAGAATCTCATTACTAAATTGGCTTAGCAAGAAAACAACAGCCACAGTAGTCACTACAGGAAGCCCCCTTGCTCATTCTAACATAATTAAGAAAGAGACTCAGGTAAAAAGACCTGTCACTGCAGCTGAGTATCCACAAATGGGAATTGACTGTACAGTAGGGATTCTCCTACAGTTGCAGCATGCTACTGGCACACTATTTACTGAAGAACCACATGCCTACCTTCTGATGTTCTCACTTCCTTCCAAATTCTAAAAGGGCATCCCTTTCTTGAAGCTAACTCATATGCAGAGACACCTGCAAGAAAATTTGAGGCATGTACTTGTTCTTTTCTAGTCTCTGACAAAAAGCTTCATGAAAAGTAGTTAGAGAAGCATTGTGTTAATCAGTATGCATATGTCTTAAAGAGAGTGTAAGTGGCAAGGCTAAATATACTGGACTTTGCTTGGTGCCCACTGGAAGACCATCAAAGTTTTTAAGTAAAAGAGGACTATATTAAAGACTGGGCTTTGGGAATACTAATCTGGTAGATAAAAAATATTTTAATAATTTATTTCATGCTTCTGACTAATATAAGTCATATAGTTTTCAGATGTCAAATGAATATGTGACATATTTGACATTTAAAAATATCCTAGAAAAAAATATCCTTCATGAAGAACCAGTTAGAGATTTTGATTTTCTTGAGACAATTGAGTCTAGGCAGACAAAGAGATGGACAAGTAAGAGGAAAGTAAAAATTAAAAGTGAAAAAAAAGTAACTTAGGAAAGAAATGTTGGAAACATTAATATTTAGGGGTTAGAATAAGCTATAGGAAATATAAAAGAAGAACTAAGAGGTAGGAAAATCCATCAGCACAGGCATTTAGAAAAAATGACAAAAAGAGAGGGAAGGAGGGAGGTAGAGAGAAGGAGAAAGGAAGAGCTGAATCAAGAATAGAATAATTAATAATGACACATACTATGTATTTAAATTGAGTTTTGAAAATTGACAATTGGATAAAATGGAGCTGCTATGTTTTAAAATATCAATTCCTGTACAGTGGTGAGGATATGAGTCTACCGAAAAGAATTAGAGATTGAGTGCCTTTGAGAAGTCAAGGAAGGAAAGATAGTGAAGGCAGACATCTTGTAAATGAGAGAGAGAAACAGAGAGAGAAATAGACACAGAAAAAAATCTCTGTCTTTTAATGGGAGTTTTAATCCACTAATGTTTATTTTAATTATTGATATGATTGAATTTATATTTACCTTTTTATTATTTATTTTCATTTGTCCTTTTTGGTTTTTGTTTCTCTTTTTCTTATTAATTTAAAATTAATTTTGGATTAAAATATTTTAGAAATATAGTTTATTTTGTTGGCTATTTAAATATATCTGTTTGAGCTATTGTATTATTTTTTACTTTGCCCCAGAGAAAATAATATACAGTCCTTACTCTTCATAGTCTATTTAGAATTGATATTTTACCAATTTACATAAAATGTAAGAGCTTAGCAACTACATATGTACATCTACCTTTTTTTTTTTTTTTATTTGAGGTGAAATCTCGCTCTGTCACCCAGGTTGTAGTGCAATGGCATGATCTCAGCTCACTGCAACCTCTGCCTCCCAGGTTCAAGCAGTTCTCCTGCCTCAGCCTCCCAAGTAGCTGGGCTTACAGGTGCCCGCCACCACTCCAAGCTAATTTTTGTGTTTTTAGTAGAGATAGGCTTTGACCTTTATTTCTATAATTTTTGTTATCATCATATATAATATATCTGCAAATTATACAAGCCATGCAATATGTTAGAATATTTGCTTTAAACAGTCATATATATTTTAATTAGGAAAAATATAATACTTTATATGTAACCATGTATTTACAGTTTCCAAGCTCTTCATTCTTTTTACTAGATGCAAATTACCATCTGGTATTATTTCCTCTCAGCTTGAAAAACTTTAGAATTTCCTGCAGTGGTGAAAAAATCTCTCAGCATTTGCTTGTCTGTAAAGGATTTTATTTCTCCTTCACTTATGACACTTAGTTTGGCTGGATATGAAATTCTGAGTTGAAAATTCTTTTCTTTAAGAATGTTGAATATTGGCCCCCACTCTCTTCTGGCTTAGAGAGTTTCTGCTGAGAAATCTGCTGTTAGTCTGATGGGCTTCCCTTTGTGAGTAACCTGACCTTTCTCTCCGACTGCCCTTAACATTTTCTTCTTCATTTCAACCTTGGCGAATCTGACAATTATGTGTCTTGGAGTTGCTCTTCTCAAGGAGTATCTTTGTGGCGTTCTCTGTATTTCCTGAATTTGAATGTTGGCCTGCCTTGCTAGGTTGGGGAAGTTCTCCTGGAAAATATCCTGCAGAGTGTTTTCCAACTTGGTTCCATTCTCCCTGTCACTTTCAGGTACACCCATCAGACGTAGATTTGGTCTTTTCACATAATCCCATATTTCTTGGAGGCTTTGTTCATTTCTTTTTACTCTTTTTTCTCTAAACTTCTCTTCTCACTTCATTTCATTCATTTGATCTTCAATCACTGATACTCTTTCTTCCAGTTGATCGAGTCGGTTACTGAAGCATGTGCATTTGTCACATAGTTCTCATGTCATGATTTTCATCTCTGTCAGTTCGTTTATGGACTTCTCTGCAATGGTTATTCTAGTTATCCATTCGTCAAATCTTTTTTCAAGGTTTTTAGTTTCTTTGCACTGGGTTTGTAATTCCTCCTTTAGCTCTGAGAAGTTTGATTGACTGAAGACTTCTTCTTTCAACTCCTCAAAGTCATTCTCCGTCCAGCTTTGTTCCATTGCTGGTGAGGAGTTGCATTCCTTTGGAGGGGGAGAGGCACTCTGATTTTTTGAATTTTCAGCTTTTCTGCACTGCTTTTTCCACATCTTTGTGGTTTTATCTACCTTTGATCTGATGATGGTGACAAACAGATGGGGTTTTGGTGTGGATGTTCTTTCTGTTTGTTAGTTTTCCCTCTAACAGTCAGGACCCTCAGCTGCAGATCTGTTGGGGTTTGCTTGAGGTCCACTCCAGACCCTGTTTGCCTGGGTATCAGCAGCGGAGGCTGCAGAAGAGAGAATATTGCTGAACAGCAAGTGTTGCTGTCTGATTGTTGCTCTGGAAGCTTCATCTCAGAGGTGTACCCGGCTGTGTGAGGTGTGAGGTGTCAGTCTGCACCTAGTGGGGGATGTCTCCCAGTTAGGCTACTCGTGGGTCAGGGACCCACTTGAGCAGGCAGTCTGTCCGTTCTTAGATCTCAGCCTCCGTGCTGGGAGAATCACTACTCTCTTCAAAGCTGTCAGACAGGGACATTTACATTTGCAGAGGTTTCTACTGCTTTTTGTTTAGCTGTGCCCTGTCACCAGAGGTGGAGTCTGCAAAGGCAGGCAGGCCTCCTTGAGCCGGGGTGGATTCCACCCAGTTCGAACTTCCCCTGCAGTTTTGTTTACCTCCTTAAGCCTCAGCAATGGTGGGTGCCCCTCCCGCAGCCTCGCTGCCACCTTGCAGTTAGATCTCAGACTGGTGTGCTAGTAATGAGGGAGGCTCTGTGGGCATGGGACCCTCTGAGCCATGCGGGGGATATAATCTCCTGGTGTGCCATTTTCTAAGGCCCTTGGTAAAGCACAGTATTAGGGTGAGAGTGACCCGATTTTCCAGGTGTTGTGTGTCACGGTTTCCCTTGGTGAGAAAAAGGATATATGATAAATGCATATGGGATCTTCTTCAATTTGATTTTGTCTGATACTTTTCTCATAATTGAACTGGGGTTATTGGCTTTTGAAATGAGAAGTACAGAGGTAAAATGCCCTTCTCATCACATCAAATCAGGAGGTACATGATATCCACGTGCTATCTCTGGTTAACTTCATCAATTATACAAGATTTTGTTTGCCAGATTTATCCATAGTGAAGTTATAATTTTTTCCCTAATGTTTGGAAATAAATTAGTAAGCTTAACCCACCCTCAAGAGCGGAGAGATTAAGCTTCAATTCCTAAAGGAGAAAGTAGCTACACATATTCCTTGGAAATTTTCTATTTAAAAAGTTTGTCTTTTAAAAAAAATTTTGAGGAAATTCCATACTGTTTTCCATAATGACTGTGCTGATTTATGTTTGAACCAACAATATGCCAGGGTTCTCTTTTTTAGATACTCCTTATCCTTCATCTTTTTGATAATAGCTATTCCAACAGGTGTAACATGATGTTTCATTGTGGTTCTGATGTTCCTGGTGTTTAGTTGAGCATTTTTTTCACATGCTTGTTGGCCATTTATATGTCTTTTGAGAAGTATCTATTCAAGTGGTCCTTTGCCTATTTTAAAATCAGGTTATTTGTTTTCATGCTATTGAATTATTTGAGTTCCTTAGATATTTTAGATATTATCACCTTATCAGATGTATGGTTGCAAATATATTCTCACATTCCATAGGTTGTCTCTTCACTCAGTTGATTGTTTCCTTTATTGAGCAGAAGCTTTCAGTTTGATGTAACCTCATTTGTCTATTTTTGCTTATGTTGCCCGTGCTTTTGGGGTCATATCCAAAGAAGCATTGCCCAGACCAATGTTGTGGAGCTTTCACCTTTGCTTTCTTCTACTAGTTTTATAATGTTGGGTCTGAAATTTAAGTTTTAATACACTCTGAATTTACTTTTGTATATGTTGTGAGATAAGAGTTTAATTTCTTTCTTCTTTCTCATTTCTGTATTTATTCAGTCAGTTATATATATCAGTATGAACTTATAGATATTTATTATATACTTTGGGTTATAATTTAACACCACATTATTTATTTTGTTCCTCAAATTGCTCTAGAATTGACTATTGGGAGTACTTTCAGGTTGGTTTCTGTGTCACTTTGACATTTCCCAACCTGTTTTGTGATCACTATATTACTTTTTGGTAGTATAAGGTGCTCTAGGGCCATCTTATATTTTCTCTGTTCTGGCCCTACAATCAGCCATTTCTCTGAGAATATCTGGTTCCTTTTATTGGAGAATAGTATTTGAGCACCGGCTGCTGTTCATATTTGTCATTTTTTTCCTCACTGTGTGATTCATATTGGATCCTTTGTTTCCATCTATCTTCATGTTTTCTGACTCTTCTGGTCTTTCTATTCCACTGTTAAACTTTTTCCTCTCAGAGATCTGGTCAGACTATATAGGGAATTTTCTCAATCCAGACTTCCAACTAGTTTATTTTTTATGTTTTTTTTTTCTTCTCTACTGAGACTCTTTATTTGTTCATTCATTTAAAATATATTTTTTCTTTTTTTTAAATTTCCTTAAACATAGTTATGGCTGCTTTAAAATCTTTGTTTGCTGCAACCAATATTTGGGTGATCTTGAGGTTTGTCTTGTGTTGGAGGCCGAAAGATTGAGGGTTGTGATCAACTCAGTATACCGCTGGAGGCTATGTAAGTAGCAAGCTGTTTCTCATAAATGCAGATTGTTGGCAGACCGGCAAACTGCGTCTGCCACCCAGAAGGGATGCTGAGGGCAGTCACACCCCAAGTGCAATGTTTCTTGTGATTAGGTGTATCTGAAGCCTGTTAGTAATAATATGAACCTGTGATCAATGAAGCAGCTGACCAATCGTTACCTCCTCCTCCCTGCTCTTGCTACCCAATAAATATGAAGGGCTGTAGAAGTCAGGAGCTGCCTTTGCTCACTAGAAGCAGGGAGCTCTCTTCTTCTTTCCTGGTTTCCCTTCCTTTAAAACAGTTTATTTTGTCTTAAGTTTTCATTTATACTTTCGTCCCTTTGTTCAGTCTTGTAATGATAGTCCCAAGCAGTAACAGTTGTAACTGCTGTAATGACGGTCTCAAGTAGTGACAGTGGCAGTCAGCCACAGTCTCGGTTGACTTTCTTCTTTTGAGAAAGGATCATATTTTCCTGTATTTTTTAAATGTCAGCCTGCTTTAAATTGTGTCCTGGAAATTGTGAGTCACATATTGTAAATCATTTGGATTCTGTTATGTTTAAGAATTAAGATCTTTTCTTCATTGCCCTCACTTCCCGACTCCCTGTTTACACTATAATTTAATTTGTTTACACTCAAACTACAAGCTCTGTATTTCTTAGTTTGTGCAACTACTATGATCTGAATGTTTGTATGTTCCTAAAATGCGTGTGTTGAAATTCTAACTCTCAAGGTGATGCTCTTGGAAAGTGGGACTTTTGGAAGGTGATTAGGTCAAGAGCAAAGTCCTCATGAATGCGATTAGTGCCCTTTTAAAAGAGACCCCAGAGAGCTCTCTGACCCCTTTCACCATGTGAAGTAACAAGGAGAAGACAACCGTCTATCAGAAAGAGGACCCTGACTACATACTATATATAGCCCACACCTTGATCTTGAACTTGTCTCCCTCCAGAACACTGAGAAATTTCTGTTGTTTATAAGCCAGTGTAAGTCATTTTGTTATAGCAGCTTAAATGAACTAAGATAGTAGCATCCTTAATTCTCATTTATTTTTGAGTCTTATATTGTAACTTGGAGCCTACCTTATGTATGTATGATGCAGAGAACAGCCACATGGGCAGAGTTTATGTGCAGAATTGGGACTCCACGTCAATGATTTGCTCCTTTCTTGAATTTTTCTTGTCTGGTTCTACAAAGCAGTAAGACTGTAGGTTTTCTATCAGAATTTTAGCTGCTTCACATGGTGCTGACAGGGTAAAATTCAGGCTAAAATTATTTAAAGTTAAAATTAAAAATTGACACACTGCTATTCTCTTATTCTAAGGCAGAATCCCCTCTTTTTAATCACTCTCTCGTGTCTTCAGGTAATTGTTTCTTTCCTATTTTGACCAGAATGCATAGTTATTATATGTGGTCTATTGGTCTAAGAGGACAGTAGTAAAAACGGAAACATTAACATGACACAATTTTAAAGAAAAAAATTACTTAATTTTGGAATATATTGGGAAATAACCAAATTTTACTTCCCAGGCAAGATATAATATACTGAATTTACTAATTTGCATTTAGAATTGACAGAAAATGAAATATACCAAGAACAATAAACTAGTGAAAAGAGAGAGGTATGCTAGAATTTAAAAATCCCTGCTTAAAAAAGAATTACAATAAACCCATTTTCATTTTTTAAGTTTCTCAATAATGTGGACCACTAAAATATAGAATATGTATCTGTGTTATGGTAGAAATTTTAGACTCTAAGGATAGTAGAACTACACAAATGCAAATATATCTGAAAGAAACAATATCATTTTATTGCATGTTTTCTCTATTTTACTTCCTGGCTATGAGAGAAGGAAAATTTATAATTGTCTGTTCATTCTGCCTATTTTTGTTATCTAAAAAAAAAGTCTTGTTCATGAATAGCATTGCTTTAGAAAACTCAGAAGTTAAATATGTGGCTTTTTTTTCTTTTTGCCAAATGTACTCGGTGTGGACATTGTCAGGACAGATTTTTTTGTTGTGTTTTTTTCCCCTTCTTTTTGTAACAGAATTTAGCTTTTATTAATAAAAGTATATTCTTCTAAAACACTTGTTTTAATTTGGAATTCTTGTTTAAGTGGAGAAAAGACCAACTCAACTCACTCTTTGCTAAATATTCATGTTATAATTTTACCAAATTAATTTTTATAAGATGAAAAATGCTGTAATTTTTTAAATTCTTACATGGAATTCAGTTTTTCTTAAAATTGAAATTAGGCAATATTGTTGCTTATATACTAACATAAAAAAATCAGATGATATTTATTGCTTTCTTTTCCTGTCAAATTAATCAATATCAGTAATAATGGGAAATTCTTTCTCTTTATTTTGTAAAATGGAATTTTTTTGTGCTTGCTCATTATTATTATGTATAATGCTTTTTGAAATATTAACATTTACCATTTGTATTGTGCTTTAGATTTTGAAAATTAATTATTATCATAATGTTATATCTCTTTTTACCAAAATAACCACATACAGACCTACATTACAGTGTTTTTCTATTTTATATTATTGGAAGTGTGTGGCAGGGAGGCTGACTAGTTTGAACGTGTACACTTTTTGGAGGAGCATGTGAGAATAGCTTTTTATATTTTGATCTAAAAACTGATACTAAATTTATTTCAGTTCTTAGTCTGTGCAGTTACAAATTGTATAATAATGAACATCAGAGAAAATTATAAAATAGCAGGCTTAGTAATGCATGGTTTTTAACTCAAATAATTTTCTTTTGATTTCTCCTTAAGGATTCCTACTTTCCAATGTACATCCTGCCTAATGTTGCTTTTCTGGTAATTGTTATTGTTTAATCAAAGAATTCTGTCATTTATTTGATTAAAGAGCGCAAAAACTGGAAAAATTCCCTTTGAAAACTGGCACAAGACAGGGATGCCCTCTCTCACCACTCCTATTCAACATAGTGTTGGAAGTTCTGGCTAGGGCAATCAGGCAAAAGAAAGAAATCAAGGGTATTCAGTTAGAAAAAGAAGAAGTCAAATTGTCCCTGTTTGCAGATGACATGATTGTATATTTAGAAAACCCCATTGTCTCAGCCCAAAATCTCCTTAAGCTGATAAGCAACTTCAGCAAAGTCTCAGGATACAAAATGAATGTGCAAAAATCACAAGCACTCTTATATACCAGTAACAGACAAACAGAGAGCCAAATCATGAATGAACTTCCATTCACAATTGCTTCAAAGAGAATAAAATACCTAGAAATCCAACTTACAAGGGATGTAAAGGACCTCTTGAAGGAGAACTACAAACCACTGCTCAGTGAAATAAAAGAGGACACAAACAAATGGAAGAACATACCATGCTCATGGATAGGAAGAATCAATATCGTGAAAATGGCCATACTGCCCAAGGTTATTTATAGATTCAATGCCATCCCCATCAAGCTACCAATGAGTTTCTTCACAGAATTGGAAAAAACTGCTTTAAAGTTCATATGGAACCAAAAAAGAGCCCGCATCTCCAAGACAATCCTAAGTCAAAAGAACAAAGCTGGAGGCATCACGCTACCTGACTTCAAACTATACTACAAGGCTACAGTAACCAAAACAGCATGGTACTGGTACCAAAACAGAGATATAGACCAATGGAACAGAACAGAGTCCTCAGAAATAATACCACACATCTACAGCCATCTGATCTTTGACAAACCTGAGAGAAACAAGAAATGGGGAAAGGATTCCCTATTTAATAAATGGTGCTGGGAAAATTGGCTAGCCATAAGTAGAAAGCTGAAACTGGATCCTTTCCTTACTCCTTATACGAAAATTAATTCAAGATGGATTAGAGACTTAAATGTTAGACCTAATACCATAAAAACCCTAGAGGAAAACTTAGGTAGTACCATTCAGGACATAGGCATGGGCAAAGACTTCATGTCTAAAACACCAAAAGCAACGGCAGCAAAAGCCAAAATTGACAAATGGGATCTCATTAAACTAAAGAGCTTCTGCACAGCAAAAGAAACTACCATCAGAGTGAACAGGCAACCTACAGAATGGGAGAAAATTTTTGCAATCTACTCATCTGACAAAGGGCTAATATCCAGAACCTACAAAGAACTCAAACAAATTTACAAGAAAAAAACAAACAACCCCATCAAAAAGTGGGCAAAGGATATGAACAGACATTTCTCAAAAGAAGACATTCATACAGCCAACAGACACATGAAAAAATGCTCATCATCACTGGCCATCAGAGAAATGCAAATCAAAACCACAATGAGATACCATCTCACACCAGTTAGATTGGCAATCATTAAAAAGTCAGGAAACAACAGGTGCTGGAGAGGATGTGGAGAAATAGGAACACTTTTACACTGTTGGTGGGATTGTAAACTAGTTCAACCATTATGGAAAACAGTATGGCGATTCCTCAAGGATCTAGAACTAGAAGTACCATATGACCCAGCCATCCCATTACTGGGTATATACCCAAAGGATTATAAATCATGCTGCTATAAAGACACATGCACACGTATGTTCATTGCGGCACTATTCACAATAGCAAAGACTTGGAATCAACCCAAATGTCCATCAGTGACAGACTGGATTAAGAAAATGTGGCACATATACACCATGGAATACTATGCAGCCATAAAAAAGGATGAGTTTGTGTCCTTTGTAGGGACATGGATGCAGCTGGAAACCATCATTCTTAGCAAACTATCACCAGAACAGAAAACCAAACACCGCATGTTCTCACTCATAGGTGGGAACTGAACAATGAGATCACTTGGACTCCGGAAGGGGGACATCACACACTGGGGCCTATTATGGGGAGGGGGGAGGGGGGAGGGATTGCATTGGGAGTTATACCTGATGTAAATGACGAGTAGTTGGGTGCTGACGAGTTGATGGGTGCAGCACAGCAACATGGCACAAGTATACATATGTAACAAACCTGCACGTTATGCACATGTACCCTAGAACTTAAAGTATAATAATAAAAAAAAAAAAAAAAAAAGGAGACCTTCTAAATACGAAAGTAGAGTAAGGTTGCATATTACTGCCTAAGCTTGCGTTCCAGTTCCACCGTTGATTGTGCAATCATGAGCAACTACCTCACTTTTCTCTTCTATTAAATGGAGCTAATATTAGTACTTGCCAAATGGGTTTCTTAGGACGATTAAATAATTAAGTGAAATATTCCCTGTAGAACTCTCAGACTGGCATCTCCCACATAGCAGACATGCCATAGTATTATGCACTGATTCTATGTATTATGAATTTTCACACTGATTGGAACAACATGACATTACATAACCATTACATGTGTTAGCATTTATGTAGAGTGAAAAAATCCCTTTTACTTTGTTGAAAATATTAAATACTTCAATGTATGGTTTTTGTTATATTAGTGTATATTATGGTATGTGATCATTCCTCAGTGATAGAGAATTCCAATGCATCCCCCAACAGAGAATTGAAATCTAAATGCAATGAGGGATATAGTATCCTTGTCTTTAAACTCATAAATAATTCCTATTTAAGGTGAGGAGATTTATTTATAAGAGAAGAAAATAGTCCCTTCAGTGTAGATTTCTCTTTCTCCTCTCATGTCTTACAATATCTCTGATATTTTGCACTAGCGATATATTTCCAAACTGTGCTTTGCAAGACACCTAGTAATTTCTCTGTCCCTCTTAACACCAGGTAATTTTTAAAACTCTTCTCAGCAACATTGCTCCCAACTAGACACAACCCACTCTGCTTTCTCCATAAAATAGTGATAAATGAGTGGAGCAGTGACCTTTTATAATGAGAAATATCACAAGACTGCCTTTCTCACGGTATTTCAAGTGCATTTCCTCCTGAAAGATCATAAGAAACTACTTTTTATGTGCTTCTCACTGTAAAATTGGTCAGCTCTTGGATTTTGTGCTGATTCTTTCATGTGTAGAAACAAATGGGATAACATTCATCATATTCTATTAAAATAATCAATGACTTTAGAAGCCTATTCATGTTTTTAAGTGAACAGAATCATAAAAATCATGTGGGGATATTTTCTTTATTATATTTCTAAATGTTAGTATTTCCTTATGTTTTTAGACTTCTGAGTTGTAAAATTCCATCTTAAATACCCTAAGGATTTAAGATAGTAAGAATAATATTATAATAAATTGAGCCTTTGATAAAATAGGCTTTTGTTTCCACAAGTGTAAAAGCAGCATTTCTATTAAATTATAGTTTTATGCTCTTGATCAACCCAGGCAGAACTGAAGCATCTGGATTAAGTGAGTTTATAAAAAGCTTTCATTTAATGTTTCATGGAAAAACCCATGCTACTCCAGTCATTTTGGACCAATTGACGTAATTTTATTCTTTCAGGAAGGAAGCTATTCCTGAAATTTGCTTTAGTTATCCTTTGTAATTTTGTGAATAAACTGTACTTAAGCCTCTGTGATAGACAATATGTATAAATTTGGAAAAAACAGTAAATTCTTATCAGTGTTTCTGAATCTGGTAAGACACAATACTGTCACCATAATAATACTAGGCAGTATGGGGTAAGTTCTTTTGATAAGAATAAATGTACTGGAATTCAATGACGAAAGCTTTATCTTCTGATTAGAGCACTTAGAATTCAATGATGAAAGCTTTTTCTTCCGATTAGAGATCACAAGACATAAGGCATGGATAAAGTAACTTTTCAGTTTGCAGTAAGACAAGACAGAACTTTGATATACTATTACGCGGAGCAATATTCAAGCTTGGGAGCATTATAGGAACAAAGTAGGCATGTATGGAGAGGTGGTGAGTACAAGTTCATAAAGTCACAATATGTGTATTGAGAAACAAGTTATTGGTGGGAGTAAGCATCCTAGAGGAATGCATGTGCTCCCCCAATCTCTTGGCATAATAGTGAAAAGGAGACTTATATTAAACATTGCTGGGTATACCATGATTGTGCTCCAAAGAAGGGTCCTTGTCCCCTCTACCCTTACTTTTAGTACAGATATGAGAAAAACCTTATAAGTAGAAAAATAAATATTTGGATCTCAGCCATCGAAGAGTCTGAGTTTAGATCCTGGCAATTTTTTTTAACATTATGAAAGTGATCTGTGCAAGCTTTGAAGAGCTGGGGGACTGTGGAATGTTGCAGTCCCTCGTGCTGATGGGAGAAGGCAACTGACACTTTGGAAATTGGCCTTTAAGTGCCATCTCTTATGCTGGAAGAAGAGACAACTTCAATTCCTGTCAGTCCATTACTATCCACACCAGAGAGAGATCCTGGGGGCATTTGTTATATAAAATACATGTTTATAGGATAGTGACAGTCCAATTTGCATGAAGCATAGCATATGAGCAAGAAAGTGACAGAAAACTAAGAGATAGTTTCAGGCTAGTTTGTAATTGGGAAGGAGACTTTTTGATTTTGAAAGGGCAATCATGAGCCAGCAAAAAAAGTTTTAAGCCCTAGAACATCGTAAGTGTTATGATCAAAGTGTTGTTTCTGAAATTAGTCTGGGAGTAATGTACAGATTGAGATACATGAAGGAATGCCTGAAGCCAGGATACCTACTTGGAAGCTACTCAAGGCTATCCATTAATAAGGGTTTGTACACACAAAAAATTGACAGTGGAAACTGGGAAACAGATAAAATAAGGGAGGTTATAAATAATGAAATTATAGATGACTGATATAGGGGAGTAAAAAATTCTTAGTTTTCAAACTGGAATTATAAAATCCAATGGAAAGACATTTTGAAGAAAGTACATTAGAGATAGATGAGATGCTTTGATTAGATGGGCAATTTTATGAAGCTAATGGCACACCTAGGAGACAATGCTCAGAAAACTGTTAAGTACATTGTACTAAATCTTGGAGAAAGATTGAAATTGAAGGTACAAATTAAAAGTCATCTACCTACATACGATGACTTCAGTCTAAAAAGACTGCCTAATCCAATCGAGATTGACAAACCAAATAAATTAGCAATTGATGGACTAAGACTGCCCACAGTTTCTAATTGGAGAGTGGGGAAAAGTCTTTTTAAAAAAAAATCTTCTTCATTGAAGGGCAAGTAATTCTGGGGACTCCATCTAAATTATCCAGGTAGATACACTGACACTCAGGGAGAACTTGGCAGAAAATGTATGAGTGGATAGGAACTTTTAATGCATACTTTATTTGATGTGAATGCCTTGGCAATGATTTCTAATATTGTGAAGCATTTTTTTTCTCTCTAGAGGCTACCAGTTCTTCCTCTTTAGAGTAGGTGTGTACATTTATTTAAGGTGACTATGTCATGTCTTTGCAATATAGCCTTCAACAACTGCACCTGGGTTATTATTGTGATGGAAATAAATGTAATATGTTTTCTGCAACTTTGGAATAGGGTCTTTTGAGAAGGAATTTTGACTGAGCACTTAGTTAAGACAAGCTGGCTTGAGTTTCATAGTTTTGTCAGCATGGTTTATGAGTACCACTTATAACATGCTTGCATCCTGCGTACTGTAGAGGCCAAAGGCAAATATTAAACTAGTTTGACTTTCAATCTTTGTCTTATCATATAACAGTTATGTGACTTGATGAAAAAGTAATTTGGGGGAGGTTTCTAAAATGAAGCTAGTAATATTTTTCTCCCAAATTTTTGTGAGGAAGAATGAGTTTACAAGGAGAATAGCATAGAGACTGGTACATGTTGAACACTCGGTAAATACTTGTTTTCCTAATATTAATTAAGCTATCTTATTATATGCTACAGCCTAGGGCTCTAATAACCTATGAATAACTAATTTTGATTATTTATTATCTTGCAGTTTCCAAGGGTCAGGAATACTGGCACAGCTTAACTGAGTCCTCTGCTCATGACTCACAAGTATGCATCCAAGGTGTCACTGAGTCTGGGTTTCCTACTGCAGCTCAGGGTTCTCTTCCAAATTCGTGTGGTTGTTGAGAGAATTCAATCATTGCAACTGTAGAACTCACGGTGGCTTTCTTCTTCAAAAATAACAGGAAAGAGAATTTTTAAATTTTATTCATCTAGGACCTCCAGACCCTCTTTAAAGGGCTCATCTGATTAGGTCCAGCCCACCCAGTATAATCGCCTCTTAAGATTATTTAACTTTAGCTGATTAGAGACCTTAATTGAATCTGCAAAATCCTTTTAACTTTGTCACATAATATAATGCAATCATGGGAATGATATTCTAAAATATTGCCATGTTTTATTGCTTAAAAGAAAGTTATATTTGAGATAGGCTAAGTTAAAAAGGCAATTTAGTAACTCTTTAACCAAAGTAAGAAACTGGGGATAAAGGAAAAAAAACAGCAATTTCAAGATTCTCCCCTCCTCTCCCGTCCCCTCCCTTTCCATCCCTTCTCCTCTCCTCTCTCTCTTCTCTCCTCTATGTGTCAACGTCAGGCTCTCAAACCAGCTATCTCCATAAAGCTAAAACTATGACTAAAGAAGCTTCTGAGCTCATGTAATTGCAAACTTGGAAGCTGGAAGAAAAGAACTCTTTCTCTTTCTTCCAGTTTGGAAAAATACCAAAGCGATACTCTGGTTTGCTCCATCATGTGTCATATCCCCATCTCTTTGGAGACAGGTGAGTTACTGTCATTGGCAGCCCCATCAATACTATTTAGATAAGAGGAAGAGGAGAACTTTTCAAAAGAACAATGGATAGCATTGACAATTGTTGTGAATCGAGGAACTACCTCTGAAATTTATAAGCCAATGGGTGAGCCAAAACTTTTCCTCTAAGGTTGAGAGGAACTACTGGAATTCAGATCCTGGAAAGGTATAAAAGAATGTGTGCCTCGCAGAAAAAAAAAGCACTGTGTTTACTGATGGAAGTAGCAAAATAATTGAAGTTGTTACTGATTCTACCTTGTGAACTGTTCTTGCAGCTTGTTAAATATTGGAAATCTATTACCCATTATGAAACCTTATGATTCATTGAAATTAGAAAGAGTAAAAAGCTCTCCTTGTTCTCCAGCAAATGGCCCTACAACATAAATGTTATTCTGCTCATATTTTTAAATTTACTATTAGCTCACCTTGTCATTTTGAACAAACTAAATAATTTATTTTTTGTCTCAATGTCTCTGTGTACCTGTGTGAGTAAAAGCAGAAAAGATGCAATATCAGCTCTTTCTGAGTTTCCAGCTTTCTGAAAATGTCTCAGACAGAGTTACAGTAGTTTTATATTTTGGCAAGAACATTCTAGTTGGGCATACTTGAAACTATACTTTTTCAATTATTCAAAACCTCCCAGTATACTTATGAATATGCAGCAACAAATCCAACAGTTACAAAGTAGTGCGTTTTAGTGTTAACAGTGCTTCCCTTTGGAATGGGAGCAAGTAGGGAGCAATATTGGGGAGATTATTTAATCAACATAAAAACTTAAGAAAAGAAGTGAATTAAATTAATTTCACCAATAGGGCCTATAAGATATATACCTTTTAGAAAAATCCTGCAGGTTTTTTCTTTTTTTTCAAACTCCAAATAAATACTATCTTTGAATTCCCAAGGACACAATGGATTCATGTTTCACTTAGTAAAATCTGGAAGATGCTTTAGAAAATGGAGCAGTACCTAGAAGTAGGGTGGTGCCAAATCCATCATCCTCCGCTAAACATGAAACAGAGGAATTTAGTACATATTAAACACAAAATGAAATACACAATGAATCTCTCTCTTTACTTTTACTTTTTACTCTGTCTCTCTCTTGTTGCCTATGAACTTCCAAGCGCTTTGTTTCTGATCTTTAAACCCGTCTATGAAGGAGTCAGAGAACTGGTAATATTATTTCTGTTTTGCAAGTGGGAACATGTAAATACATTTCCTAGAACTGTAGTGCTGTTGAATTATAATCCAAACCTGTGTTGACCCCTGAGCTGGGGCTACACCTGAGGGCAACTATTAGGATGGTGCAAAAGTCATTGCAGTTTTGCCATTACTTTAATGCAAATAACAGCAATGACTTTTGCACCAAACTAATACTTTGTGTCAATATTCCTGACCCAGCCCTGACTTTGCGTCATGCCTTGTTCTGGTCACCACTTTGCTGTGGTTGGTTGTGCTATTTTTGGCATGCTAATTTCTGCCATTTCTCCATGCCTGTGAAGACTGGATTTTCCATATGATTTGGGTGGTTCATCTATTTGATTAGGGTCTTTGTACTTGACGTTACCTCTTCTCCAGAAGCTATTCCCATAGATATTCTATGAATTGCTACAGTTTTTATTCTAGAGCTCTTCCAAAATGGTAATTAATAGGAAGGAGATCCTCTCTGAGCAGCTTATGAAAGAACACACCTCGATCATTTTCTATCCCCCTACTTTGGTTTATTTCCTGTCACTGCACTCACTGTCTCCTGACATTGTATCCTATGTTTATTTCTCTATTTCTCCCCTAGGATATAAACTCAGTAAGAAGAAGCCCTTTGTTTTGTTACCTCTCTGTTTACAGTACATAAAACTTTGGGAGTGAGGAGAGATTGGTTGTATAAATTGATACCACATCAAAGAGAGCTATCAGAACTGGAATGTCACTCAAGAATTATGAAAAAGAGAGAAAACTTTATTCACACCCAGACAATGGCTGAATTAACATGTTCCTTACTTAATTATGTGATGAGAACAAGAGACAATTCAAATACAATATGCCTGCCTAGTCATAAAATCCAGTGTGCCACTCTCACCATATTCCCTTTAGTTTGGAGCCATCCCAAATTATTGTGTCTGACTACTGAAGAAATTAATAAATGGTTATTAATAGGTGCAGAAAATGACAGAAAAGTAGGAAATGTGGAGAAAGTGTGTTCAGATTTAAGGCCAACTCACCGTTTTTTCTCTAATTTCACTGATTTGTTTTTAAGGTCTCATAACCAGGTCTTGGAATATTTCCTACACTTCTTTGTTTATCCTTTGCATTTTCTTTATGTTTTTTAGTTGACAAATAATGCATACTTGTTGCAACAAGTAAAATAATTCCGAAATATATAAAGAAAAAAATAAGTTTGCCCATTTATTTTAAAACATTATTATTATTATTATTATTATTATTATTATTTTGAGACAGAGTCTCGTTCTGTCACCCAGGCTGGAGTTCAGTGGGGCAATCTCAGCTCACTGTAACCTCTGCCTCCCGGGTTCAAAAGATTCTCCTGCCTTAGCCCCCAAAGCAGCTAAAATTACAGGCACGTACCACCAAACCAGGCTAATTTTTGTATTTTTAGTGGAGACAGGGTTTTACCATGTTGGCCAGGCTGGTCTCAAACTCTTGCCCTCCAGTGATCTCCCCACCTTGGCTTGCCAAAGTTCTGGGATTGCAGGTGTGAGCCACTGTGCTCAGCCTACCCACTTATTTATATATTATATCCATTATACCCTCTAATATCACTCCATAATGCAATGTGGTATGATTCCCTTTATATTATTCTCCAGGTTCTTAAGCAATTTTATGTACATATATTTATAAAACTTGAAGTATAACATGCATACTACTTGACAATTTGCTTTTTTTTAGTTAATGATATATCATGGTCATCTTTCTAATTGAGGGATAAAAAACTATCTCTTATTAAAAGCTGAACGTTATTTCACAAGGATACACTGTCATTTATTAAACCATTTTCTTATTGATGGATATTATAGTTGATTCCAGATCTTTTCCATTACAAAAGCTTTAGTAAATACATTGTGTATATATATTTTATTTCCGTATAGCATATTCCCCAAAGTGAGATTATATATCAATGGCATTATGTGCTTCAAATTTTAAAAGATAATGAGAGTATTTTCCAGACAAATTGCAAAATAAAACATTTATGTTTCTTTAAATTTACAAATATTGGCTAGCTACCTCTGAGCTTCCTGCTGTTTTAGTAGGAATTCCAAATCATTCACCAATAATTTTCAAATTAAAAGAAGTCTGATATCAATAATCATTGGCATTACATGGACATATGCAAATATCTATACATGTTTTTCAAATGCTACCAAATTGCCTGACAGCACGTTATTATATCATGAGTATATGAAACTTAAAAATGTTTGCATAAACCAGCATCTTTAATTTCTCGCTATAGAAAATGTTAAGGAGCAAAAATAAAGAATTAAAAAAATGAGCAGGCAAAATTTCTTTGCTATAAGGGTTGTCAAAAACAGTAATAGGACATAAACCATATAATAGTACATATAAGTTGTTGAGAGAATTCTCAGTAGTGTAGCAGCATGTGTCAAAAAGTCATGTGCATTACTCTCCCTAACAAGACAATTGCGCTGTTCTCAAAATATATCTTTGCTTTCCCTGGTACCAAAATTAGGATTAAGTCACAGCATAATCAAGTCAGGGCCAGGATTTTTTAAAAAGATGGTAAAAAGAAAAGGGTCTTTACTCTGAAAGAACTACAAAATCTAGTCTCAGGAGCTGGGGTATTATAGGCAGGACTAGGTCTCCAAAGGATGCTTTATCAAAGGGGTCAGGATGTAAATCAAATAATGGAGAATGTATTGAGTTGGGAGCACTTTCCTGAAATACAGGATTTAACAGGTTGACAAAGATCACGGGACACAGGGACGTATGTGCTATGGCTGTGTTAAGTGAGTTCAAAATGCCATTTTTTTTTTTTTTTAATGTTAGTGGAGCAGCGATGATAAACTCAGGGAAGTGTTCATGCTGAAGTATTACCATGTAAAACTGGAGAACCCACTAGATTACTACATACTATGTCCTGTGAGAATGCCCAAAGGATGCACCATTTATCAAGGTCATAAAGCTAGCACTGGTAAGAAAGGTACGAGGATCACTGGTAAGTACAGTAGTTGTTCTTTATTGCTCAGGAATAGTAGTAGGAGAGTCCACTACCTAATTAGACTCACTGATAGCAATAGGAATGATAGTCACAGACAGACCCCTGTGGAGCAGGTAGGTGGAGCTTACCTGTCCAAAGTACAATAGATGCAATTATTGTGATGAATGGCAAGGTCCAAATGGAATCATACACAGAAAATTATGGAGATTGTTGATAGAACATGGTGTCTCAAGGGGCATAATAGATAAACAATCAAAAAGAGTACCAATCAACTAGTATCCTCAGATGTATTTAAGAATGGATGATTGAGGGCAATTGCCTCAATTAAAAGCCACAGTCCCAGCCTAGTTAACAAACATCAGCCAGTTTTCATACCTGGAATCTGTTAATTAAATAAAAGACTATATCCCTTGAAGAAATAACTCTGCAATACCATGACAAGTGTACAAAGTAGTAAATCCCCACATTCTTCCCTGAAATAACTTACAACTATTTACTTGAGTAACTGTACACTGGAGAAAGGGGAATGTTATAAGGACTCTGATACAAACTCCATGTTAACATTCATACCCAAAGATCCAAATAGTTTTCATAGTCCCCTTGTTGTTAAAGAGAGGGGATGCGGGGAGAAGGTAATGAGTAGGGTCGTGGCCAATGTTTAACTCACAGAGGGTCTACTGCAGACTTATTTTGTGATCATTTTCATGGTATCTGAATATTTGATGGGGACAGACATACTTGGTATTTGGTACAAATCCCACATTGGGCCTCTGGCTGGTGTGATAAGAGCTATAATAGTGTGGAAGGCCAAGTGAAATCCTCTGAAACTGACCCACCTCTCGCCAAGGTAGTCCATCAAAACAATATGATATCTGGGGTAGGGAGGATAGAGATTAGTGCCACCTGCAAAGATCTAAAGGATGCGTGAGTGGACATCCACATCATAATTGCCTTGAATTCACCAGTGGAAACCAATGGATCCTGGAGAATATCTCGAAGAATTGCAAAATAATAAAATAGAACAAACAGTTCCATACATTGTTCAAGAAAAGACTTTCTTGGGGGAGAAAAAAAGGTAAATTTAATATTGAGAAAGGGTACATGTCAGAGAAAATGGACCCAGGTGAACAACATGACATTTTCTAGTAAAATTATGGGACACTAGAATAAGAAATAAAAAAAACTTTTAGCTTTTAAGAAGAAATATCAAATCTCTTGTAAGGACAAAATGTCAGTTTGGCGTCAGATTTCCTTTCAGCAATATTCAACATCAGCAGACAATAAAGAAGCATAGAAACAGAAAAAGAAAAAAGTATGTTCTGAAGAATACAAATACGTAAAGCTGCTCTTCCATTAGAAAGGTCACACTCATGCCACTCTAAACATGCAGGCTTATGGAAATTTCTTGTACATCAGTTTTTCTTGAGAAATTGCTAGAGGTCACACTTTAAGTTAATAAAAGATAACTGGAAACCGCTGGGCAAAAGGACTGGCAATGAACATTTAAAATGATTAACTCTAGAATTACAAAGTGTAACAGGTAGATTAGGAGGCTAGGACAGGATGTAAGTGTTGTATGTCTTGACAAAGTTGAGATTTCATGTCTAGAAATATTTGCTAGGAAGAGGGACTAAGAAGGTGTGAATTAAGTAGTTTCCCAGAATGCCTCATTTCAAATAGCTGAAATTTAAAATATATTATTTTAGTCTGACAAGCAATATAAGCATCTTCAAGATTATAAAGGTACTAAATTAGAAAGAAAATATGTCTGATTAATATACATTGCTGAAGAATAGGTATCGGAACCAGAAAAAATATGATTTTATGATGGCAAATATTAAAATATAAAATTATTTCATAAACAGAGAACAAAATGCATCATATAAAATTATAAAGCTAAGCATACTAGGACAACAGTACTTCATACATGTAAAAATTACACACACACTCCTACACATACATATTAAGAAGCAAAGAAACAGATTAAAATGAAAAAGAATGATTAAATACACTATGCAAACAAAAATTAAATTTAAAAAATTGCTGAAATCAGATGTGTTTGTCATGTTAACAGAACATAAATGTTTTCAATCCTCTACTCAATGACAATCTCAGATTGGATTGAAATGAAACAGGTAACTCTGAACTGTATTCCAGAGGACTGAAAAAAAAATAAAAGCAGAGTTCATGATCTTAATATCAGACAAAGTGGAAGTCAGGCCTAAAAGCAATAAATGGGTTTCAGCTTCTGCCCATGAAGGATTAATTGCTATGGCAATTGCTTTTCACTGTAAACAACTAAAAAGCTGGAAAAATGTGAAATAATGGTTTTCAGACAATGAACAGTAAGAAGCAGGCAGAGCTGGGATCTCTGGGATGTTAAATTAACTTTAGCCTAAGCTGCCCCCTTAGGTATTTTTAAGTTCAGCCAAAGGTTTCGCCACATATAGTGAACTGTAACCTAAATGGATGTGTAAAGGATTGTAACCTACTCTTGTAAGAAGTAGCCAATTCTCAGCCTATCACAGCAGCCAAGTTTCAATCACCATCACCGGGAGCCAACTGCTCAAACCATGTTTGAATAAGGCAAACACGGAGCTGTTAACTAATCCAGCTGTTTCTGTACCTCACTTTCATTTTCTGTATGTTACTTTTCTCTTGAGGTCTGCAAATGTTATCCCACCGTGTGGCAGCCCCTGAGTTGCTCTGAACGTATTTTGGTTCTGTGGGTTGCCCAATTTGCGAATTGTTCTTTGCTCAGTTAAACTCTGTTCCATTTAATTTGTCTACAGTTTTTCTTTTAACAGAGAGAAGAAAAACAATTGGTTGGGCCCTAGTTTGCTGACTGGAGATTTCCTGATTATGATGCAGGGAGAAGAACAGAGACAAAGCTCAGCCAAATTGCAAAGACAGAGATGAAAATTCTGGTCCCCTACTGAGGGGGCTAGAATTTGAAATTTTGAATGAGAGTGACAGGAAGGAGAGGATAGAGAAAAGAGAGAGAGAGAGGGACTGGGAAAGTGCATGCCTTGGAGAACTTCAGAGGGGGCCTCCGTTTTTGAGTACTGATATGTGCATGTGCATGCATGGGATGAAACACTCCGATGCAAAGGAGAGAACTACTGAAGAGAGTAAGCAAAAACAATTCACAGAGCTCTTACAGGTCCAGGAATAATTTGTGTTTCATTTTTCAGAGTGGTGAAAACTTGTCAGGCATGGAACATTGGGCAGAATCCTCAAGAGGCTCCTCTAAATCTACCATAACAAAGCTTAAAATCAAATCTCAAATGATCAATTCGATCCACAAATAATTTAACTGTGCCAGTACAAAAACCAACACCCTTTATAGGAATACATCAAAATCTAGGGCCAGAAAATATAAAATTTACAACATCAGTATTCAGTAAAAATGAATAAGCATGCAAATAAAATACAACCCATAACCAGGAAAAAATCAGACAAAAAGAGGACTCAGAAATGACAAAATATGGTAAAATTTGTAGATAAGGATTTTAAAAGTTTATTATAACCTAAAAATATGTTCAAAAATTTAAAGAAAATATAATCAGAGAAAGGGAAAATAGGAGATACACCTAAATGGAACTTTTAGAGATACATAAACAATGTAAAAATAAATATACATTGAATGAATAACATCAGATTTGATACTGAAGAAGAAAAGATCATGAGGTTGAAGACTAAACAATAGAAATGATCTAAAATGAAGCACTGAGAGGAATAAAAAAACAGAAAAAATGCTGACTTGCCTTTTTAACGTGTTGGGATTGTTCTTGATTGTGAGTTTGGTACTTGAGCTTCATCTGTGCAAATTACATGGCTTAAATTAGATCACTCTTTTTGTAGAGTTGATTTTTGTCTACTTCCGCTGAAATCTTTGATTTACTTCTGGACTTACAACAATTTCAGCCATCCTTGATGTCCTGGCTTAATTTGAGTTACAGTTAAAACACTAACACTTTGATGCTAGTTTAAAACTCAGTTTTCCTGTTATAATGCTATTTAAAAAAAAAAAAATCTAACTACAAGGCAATCTGCATGCCTCTGTGTAGCCAAATATCATTACTACTAACTCTGTAATCAGCTCATGAGTTTTGCTTTGTTCTGTCTACAGTCTAGCTGTTCTACCTTGGAGGAGTGTCTCAGAGTACCTAATGCCCTCCATACCAGAAATTAAAGGTTTATTTTTACTTTTCAAATAAATAGTGATTATGTATATAGTACATGATATTAAAGAATGCACAACAAAATGTTTATTTCCAGTGATTGGATTATGGGTGATTTTTATATATTTGTTTTTTCACATTTTATTTTCTAATTCTTTTGTATTAAGCACAAATTACTTTTGTAAAAATATATCGCTTTTGGAGTAAATAAAGTTAAAAAATGTGTAAAGCGTTCTTGATTCTCTGCTTCTTTCTTTATAACTAGACCATCAGTAGCTATGTAATATTTGTTACTTAGAACCAACCAACCCTTCTCAGAATTTTAGCCTTTTGAGTGCTGTTATTTTCTCTCACCTGTGTCTTCAAGATTTACTCCATCTACTGAGAGTTCCTCTCATTGAAGAGAATCAATGAGCCGTTTCTAACTGGCCTGTTTTATACCTTTTCCCATTTCTCTCAGTGGGGACTTCCAACCTTCTGGATGAGAGATTATGAATATTAATTCACCCTATCTGCCTATGCTACAGACCACTGGATCACTTCTGTAGTCATAGCAACCTGTTTTGAGACCTGTTCATGTCCTCTGTAATTAAAACTAGGTGCTGTCTTTTACAGACTAAAATAGTTTGAAGCACCAAGAGTAGAGGCTGTATTCGCTGGTTTTGTATCACTCTATTTTATATGTCATCTGATCCTTATGAACAATGGTTCACTACATTAATGGGCTCATCACTGCTTGACATGTCACTTTGCTTAACCATGTTGATGCCTAGAATATTTGCATCCAGGAGTATTTTGACAGGAACTTAAAAATAAATTACTAGACTTTTAAACTTTTATTTATGTGATTAGTTCTATGTGTGGTACACTTTATCTCCAAGTTTCTGATACTTACTCCAGAAGATGAGAGATGAGGTGAGAAATTCAGCATTAAATTCATGGTTCGTGTGATGTTTGGGGATACAATGAGACTCAGAAGAGGCTTGAGGCTCAGGGATGAGTGAAGGATCAGAGCCAGGGTAAAGAGTGAGATGATAACGGAGGATGATGTGTTTATATTTTGAAGCAGGCATTTTGACTTAGCTGAGTTAAAAAACAGCCATTTCAATATTTCTACTATACCTTAAAATGACTGAGTAGGACAAAGCCACCTAGTCCATATAGGGCTTTGCATCCCTTG
Organism: Theropithecus gelada; assembly: GCF_003255815.1. Taxonomy (NCBI): domain Eukaryota; kingdom Metazoa; phylum Chordata; class Mammalia; order Primates; family Cercopithecidae; genus Theropithecus; species Theropithecus gelada. The sequence goes on from NC_037670.1 coordinate 102,706,426, forward strand.
AAACATGTTCTATCCAGCTCATAAAACTCTGAGGCAAACAGATTGGTGAACAGCAGAATCCTGGTCCTGGGACCAAGAGGCATGCTGTCTAACTTCTCAACCCTTTGAACTTGAACCACCTCTACTAATCACGACTGATTTGGTACTCTAAAGGGGCCATTACTGATGGCTATTCTGATTAATGCTGTGTGGCAGTAGTTCCAATTCCCTGTGACTTTCCATCTGGGTAAATAGCTGTCATCATTAGGTAATGGCTGCTTTGCTAGGCTATCAAATTACTAAGCAGTTACTACAATCTAGTGCTGATTTAACATGATTTGATTTAATAATTAGTTACGATTCTCCCTTTTCTACTTCTAGATGATAACAATTTAAAGTGTACTCTTTTTGCCTTCTGTTCCTCACTCTTCTTGTATTTGTGTATTCCCTCACAAATGTACTGTATCATTTTTGAGAATGAAGTAATAGAACCACTATAATAATATATAATAATAATGGCCACTATAATTTAACTGTCATGATTATCTTTCACAGTCAGAATATAACCTTTTCTCCCCTTCTTATTTGCATAATTTCAGGGGTATAGTGGCCTGTGAGAAATAAGGAGTGAAGTTTTATATTAAATCTCAGGAAAAAACCTGAACTGGTTTATGTGATTAGAAACTCTAATGCCAGCTCTCATGCTCATTAGTATCAGGAATGGCAGATGGTTAAATCTATTTATAAAAATATGTTATCTCTTCTTACACAAAAAGAGTTATCAAAATTATTGCTTCCATAAGTATTCCATAATATTGATTATTGACTTCCTCAGGAAATCACCATATAACCTATTGTTCAAGCAAAGACAAATGTATTGCTTACTGCAGAAAGAGAGGACACTACCTTGAAAGAATTCTACCAAAGAGGAAGTTTAAAGACAAAATATTTACAACTTTTGGGTGGTGTGGTTCAAGGCATATCTTTCTGTGTAAAATACCGAATGAGACTGAGAAAATTGTATAGCAATTTAGAATTGTGGACACAGCACAGTGAGGGTTAGAAGGGAGTCCTTGACGAGTAACCCATCATGTGCTGAACCTGGTTGAGTTATCTGTTGGTTAGAGAATGGTTTATTTTAACTAGTCCTTAAAGAGAACCAGTTTAATAGTCTATAGTTCTGATAAATATATTTTCAAAAAAGTTATTTACAACTCCATGTTCCTGGGGAAATATTTTCTGGACTGGCAAAGTTATGCCAATGAAGACAATAAGTTGGTGACTGTAAATGGTTTTTGTTTCCAATACATTGACAGAAAATAAGTTCATAAAAATTGGAAATAGACAGAAAGCGGAAAAGAAAGGCTACTTTTCAAAATGCTTATAGTCACATTAGTTGTATGATCCATATCTCTTGTATTATCCTGTGGAAAGTATTTGAGATGAGGAGTATCAGTGAAAGCTTTAAAGTTTATCCTTTTGTCATATTTGGTAACGTATGTTCTAGGTCATCTGTAATATTTGACTCTACTATCACTGCTGTATCTCATTTTGTACACAGAGTAATACTTCTTAAATATTGAAACCTATATGATGAAAATCTTTGAGTACACTTAAACATCAGAGCCATCTAAAATAAAAATTGAACTGGTAAGGATTTCTGTTTATAAAAAATATAACCCAACTTTTGCTAACCTAAAGAGAAAGCTAATTTATTCTAATGGTTGTCTAAGACAAAATGCCCTGAAAAAATCAAGGAGAGGATTTTATTCAGGATATTCCAATAAGCAGATTTTTTTTTTTTTTTTTTAATGAAGGATGTCTCAAGGAAAAGGAAAGAAGCCTGGGGTTTTACCAAAGCTAATTGGTAAAGAAGGGAGTCACTTGGAGTCAGTCATGACTTAAGGACATCTGATACTACCACGGGAAACTGGAATGAACCCAGATTGATCCCAAATCCTCATATAACATTTTTGAAATTAAAAATACAAGGTATACAATTGGCCCAGCCTAGGGCATGTACTCACTCTCTATTTTCTAAGGAAGTGAGAGTATATACTATGTGTGCCCTTACAGCTTCCGTGATGGAATAGGATCCCTGATTTGCTCTTTAGTGGAACTACCAGCAGAAAAGTTATTCTAGCACTGGAGCAGGCACAACCAGTATATAGTTATCCCTCAGTATCCATGGAGCTTGGTTGCAGCAATGCAGCAAGCCCGCAGATACCAAAATTTATGGATGCTCAGGTCCCTGATATAAAATGGTGCAGTATTTGCATGTAACCCACACACATCCTTTCATATACTTTAAATCATCTCTAGATTACTTATAATACATAACACACTGTAAATTTATGTAAATAGATTTTATGCTGTATTGTTCAGGGAATGACAGGTAAAGAAATCTGTATTTGCAAAGTTCAGAAGCAATCATTCATTTTTTTTCCTGAATATTATCATACTTGATTGGTTTAATTCATTAATGCAGAACACATAGATATGGAGGACTGACTATACATACATACTGATACATAAGTGTGTGTGTGTGTGTCTGTGTGTGTGTAAGGAAAGAAGGAAGGAGAGAAAAAAGGAAGGAGAGAAGGAAGAAACTAGAAAACAATTCATATAAAAATTGACTCAGTTAATACTTCTTTAAAACAATAAAATCCAAGGGTCACTATTCTTAAGAAAGATTTATCTTGGGTTTGCTTCTGCATTATCTGCTGGCTGTTGGTTCTTCTCCATGCTCTCCGCACACCTTTCAGAGCTCCCAGGGACCAACTTTTCCCTGTGGTTGTTCTCACTGTTTGGAGCTCCTGAACGTTGCCTCCTCCTTCCTGCAGTGGGAACAACATCAAAGGGTGAATGAGGGACAGGACACACTTCTCTTTATTGCTCCACGGTGTTTTCCTCTATATTTGCATAGATCCCTGGATTATACTGAGATTTTAGATGTCATTGAGAGATTGTAGGAAGTAAATAAATTTACTGTAGTAGGAGAGGCATATTAAAACTGTGCTCTTATATGATTGTCCTCATAGTTGAAAGTAAAATGAAAGACTTAAGTAAAATTCTTCAGATGGGTTATCTCATCAAGACACTCTAGGTCCTAGCCTCTCAGCTACACTCCCCACTCTAAAGAGTGTACATCTCTGTTTTTCAGGAATACTATAGGCAGGGCCACAGTATTCCCAACAAGTTTTGGGGTTGAAATCTAGCCTTTTGTGTTAACTTCTTGTGGCTGCTATAACAAATTACCATAAATTTAGTAGCTCAAAAGCAACAGAAATTTAGTTTCTCACAATTCTGGAAGCCAGAAATTCATCATCAGTTTCACTGGGCCAAAATCAAGGCATTACCAGAGGCACACTTCCCCTGAAGGTTCTATGGGAGAATTCTTTCCCTTCTTCCAGCTTCTCATGGCTGGCAACATTCCTTTGCTTGTGTCTGTATCATGCAGACACACAATGAAATTTCTGCCTTCATTCTCACATCACCTTTTCCTCTACTTTGCCTGTGACCTTCTTCCACCCCTCTGTTATAAAGATAATTGAAATTGGATTTAAGGCCCATCCAGATAATTAATCTCCTCATCTCAAGATCCTTAACTTAATCACATCTGCAAATACTCTCTTTCCTTATAAGGTAACTTTTATAGGTTCCCGGGTTTAGGACCTAATATTGGGTAGCTGTTATATAGCCTATTACACCCTTGCTCTGTTTACGAAGCCATCCACTTACTGTGACCCCTTTCCTACTTTGTTCTTCCAAAGGTGGTGCCTTTTTGAAATTCATGATGCTGAAATTCATGATCTCTGTGGACTTCTAAACTGCACAAGTTAAAATCTCACTCTCCACTGTTAATTTAGCCTTTGGGCCCATACACCAATTATTAAATTGGGGGATTGAATTGTTTACTCTTGATTTGTTCTTCTCCAAATTTGGTCTGCTAATTCTTTCATCACACCCCTTTTTTGAAGGCATATAAAAGTGTAATTCTTGTGCTTCATGCTAGATGTAAGAAATAAGAGTGCATTTTGAACAGATATCTCCAGTAATTCTTATGAATCTTGAAAATGAGTGGCTCTGAATGACAAGTGAGGTAGCTCTAGCTGAAGGGTCAAAGGAAGATGTTGGCACCCTTACCCGATTTTCCTTGAGATGTCATTGTTAATGCCCTCCGGTGGGCACCTACACACACACACACACACCTAATCCAAAGACAATATTATCTCACAGATCTACCTAACCTGATCAGATTAGAGCTTTATATCACAACAAAACTCTTCTTCACTCCTTCCTTTCTTCACCATTGTCTTACAGGCTATAGTGTGGGGCAACACACCTAAGAAATGCATAACAATGATTCAATTTCTGGGCTGCCTGTAAATTGTTTCCTATATAAAGACAGAGCTGAAACTCTGAATGCTACACTTTTCTATGCTTTAGATTAAATCAAATCCTCAAGGTAGAGAATCCCTCTCTAAGTTATGTCTTAAAAAAAAAAAAAAAAAGGAAAGAAAACTTTATGAGGATTTGTAGTATATTATGATTCTTCCATAACAGGATATGGAGAAATAGGGGAGGGGCAGAAGTTATTTTACTCCTCCAATGGCAAACCTAACTTTTCCATCACCTATATTTTAAGAAGTTTTTTTCTATATTGCTATTTTTAATCAAACATTTAAAATTTTAGAATAGTTTTAGATGTACAGAAAAGTTATAAAGATGTTACAGAATTCTCACATCCCCTACACCCACTTTCCACTGTTGCTAACATCTTACATTACTATGGCACATTTACCATAGCTAAGAAACCAATATGATACATTATTATTAACAGTCATCCATATTGTATTCAGATTTCCTTAGTTTTTACCTAATGGTCTTTTTCTGTCACAGGACCCCAACTAGAGTCCCACATTACATTTAGTCACTGCATCTCTTTAGGGTCTTCTTTGTAGTCACAGTTTCTCAGACTTTCTTTGTTTTGATAACTTTGAGAGTTTTGAGTACTGGTTAGAAATTTTGTACAATGTCCCTCAGTTTGTATTTGCTAATGTTTTCATAATGATTAGTCTGGGGTTATGGGTTTTGGCAGGAGACCACTGTAAAGTGCCATTCTCATCACATTATTTCAAGAAGTACTGAGGCAGGAGAATGGGATCTGGAGTCAGGGAACCTAAGGCCAATTTGTGCTGACTTCCTAAAACTGAATCAAAAGGAAAACCCCAACTTTCTGCACCAAATAACAAAAGGATCAGAGGCAACTTCTCTTGCAAACCTCCCCCACGTTTTCTTCGTCATAGATGAAAAATGGAAAGTACTCTGATTCCTCCCCTCCCACAACAAATCAGACTGGTTGTGGGCCCAGTCTTTATTTGCAGAGGGGTGGAACTTTGTGACTTCACTACAGCCTCTGATTGGTTGCCTTTTGTGACCAATCAGGCTGGTCACAGACCAATCCTTCATTTACATAGGGTGTAAACCAAGTAACCAATGGAAAAATCTCTGGAAAGTATTTAAACCCCAGAAAATTCTGTAACTAGTGCTTTTGAGCTGCTTGCTTGAGCCCTCTCCCACTCTGCAGTGTATACTTTTGTTTCAATAAATCTCTGCAGTGTATACTTTTGTTTAAATAAATCTGCTATTGTTGCTTCGTTCTTTCGTTGTGTTGTTTGTGTGTTTTAACCAATTCTTTGTTCAAAATGCCAAGAACTTGGAAAACTAGCATTCAAGACACTCCACAGGTAACAGTACCTGCTATCAACATGACTTGTCACTGTTGGCGGTAATCCTGACCACCTAGCTAGTGTTAATCAAGTTTCTCCACTGGGAAGTTACTCTCTTCTCCGTCTTCCTGTACTCTGTGGAAAAATGTCACTATGTGTGGACCACATTTAATGGGGCCAGAGGGAGAAGTGCTCTACCTCCTGCAGGAGGCATTATTACTTAAATAATTTGGAATTCTGCATAGAAGGTTGTCCATTCTCTCCCATTTTTTAAATTCAATTATTTAGGTCAGTATGTGGTTACACTCTAATAATACAACATCACTACTTTTACTGTATTTTCCTTGTCGTATCTTGATTTTCTAAATGCATGGGACATAAATATTTTTCTGCAGTAGTCTGTATTTATTTCTCTGACTTCCTTTCCTGTCACTCCTCTACTCATCAAATAAACTGAATTACATGAAATGCTTCAAACCAGCCATATTATCTGCCCCCTATGCCTTAAAGCCTACACTCTCTTTGGCCTGGAATGTTCTTCCCTTTTGCATCCAGTTGTTTAACTTCTACGTGTTCCTCAGGATTCAACCCCACATCACTGGGAAGCCATTTCTGTTACCTTCCATATCCACAGTCCTTTATGGAACACTTTCATCACTCTCATGGTATTCTTTTTAGCACCTATAAAATTATCTTAATTATTGTTTTAAATTTAAAATTATTTTAAATAATTGTTTTAAATTATTGCTTTACTTGTGTTGTCTTTTATCAATGGAGAGAACCCAGTGAATAGACATGTCTTGATTTCTTTTTTTTTTTTTTTTTTTTTTTTTTTTGAGACTGAGTCTGGCTCTGTCGCCCAGGCTGGAGTGCGGTGGCCGGATCTCAGCTCACTGCAAGCTCCGCCTCCCGGGTTCACGCCATTCTCCTGCCTCAGCCTCCCGAGTAGCTGGGACCACAGGCACCCGCCACTTCGCCCGGCTAGTTTTTTGTATTTTTTAGTAGAGACGGGGTTTCACCGTGTTAGCCAGGATGGTCTCGATCTCCTGACCTCGTGATCCGCCCGTCTCGGCCTCCCAAAGTGCTGGGATTACAGGCTTGAGCCATAGACATGTCTTGATTTCTATATCCTTATATTACATGTATCTGGTATATTAAACTCTATAATCCCTCATCTGCAATTCCAAAATTGAAAAATTCCAAAATAGCTGTTAAACCCAAAACGTTTTTGTTATTTATTTGGTGGCAAAACTTAACTTGACCTAAACTTTGGTGTTCAACTTTCTTTCAAATGATTGAAAGACCATATGCAGTTGGGCCCGGCATGCCTATAGTCCTAACACTTTGGGAGGCCGAGGCGGGTGGAACACCTGAGGTCGCGAGTTTGAGACCAGCCTGAACAACATGGACAAACCCCATCTCTACTAAAAATACAAAATTAGCTGGGTGTGGTGGCACATACCTGTGATCCCAGCTACTCAGGAAGCTGAGGCAGGAGAGTTGCTTGAACCTGGGAGGCAGAGGTTGCAGTGAGCCGAGATCACACCATTGCACTCCAACCTGGGCAACAAGAGTGAAACTCCATCTCAAAAAAAAAAAAGAGAAAAACCATCTGTACTTATGTGAGGCTATTGAGTCTTTGTTTTTGCCATTGTTTTGTTGTAGAAATGTTTTATTTGATTACTGAGTACCGACTCAGACTCCACTGTTGGTATTAGAATATTTGGAATTTTAGAATATTTGGTATATGTACCTTTCTAAATTTGAAAAGTTCTGAATTTTTAAGTGCATAGGGTCCCAACAATTTTGGATTATGGATGGTGGCCCTGTATTATTTTCTTAGAAAATGTTAATATATTTGAATTTTAACAGCATAACAAAAAGTAACTTTCAGCCAACCCTGTAGAAAGATGAGACAACCCCATGATATCTGAAATAAAAGGCTGAATTTATTACTTAAGTAATCAAGAGCTATATTGGTTCGACTCAGTCTACTGACAAAAATTGATTTCAGATGGTGATCGGGAGTAACATTCTTTCGAATTTCTGTTTACAGCTGAGGGAGGGGGTCAACACGGCTTCTGAAGAGCATTCATTGGAGTGAATCTGCCATTTATTGGCTGTTCTTCAAACCATAATACTGATATTGATGGTCAGCTTACAGAGGCATGTTCTCTATAGGTAGGTGCCTGATTAATTATATAAGCTTAAAGGCAGTTCTGGGTTATAAAACTGATATTAATTGATTAAAAGGTATTAAAATGAGATCTGTCAGATCTGCTTTAATGACTGACAGTCTTTGTAGAAACCTGGAGACACTGTAAAAAAAATTCTCAATGCAGACTAAAGTGTTTTTTCTTTTCCTCACAAAGTACCTCTTTTAGAACATTATTCTTGAAAACCAAAAATTGACTCACAAAATATTTTTCAGTGTCCAACTGATGAAATAATCCCTCATTTTTATTAATTCCATCTTGAAATGGATGGAACTTGAACATGGCAGCTCTGGTAAAAGTAATAGAAATATTCTGTTCCACTGGTCTATGTGCCTATTTTTATACCAGTAACATGCTGTTTTGGTGACTATGGCTTTATAGTACAGTTTGAAATCATGTAATGTGATGCCTCCAGATTTATTCTTTTTGCTTAGTCTCGCTTGGGCTATGCGGGCTCTTTTTCGGTTCTGTACAAATTTTAGGATTGTGTTTTCTAGTTCTGTGAAGAATGATGGTGACATTTTGATGGGAATTGCATTGAATTTGTAGGTTGCTTTTGGCAGTATGGTCGTTTTCACAAGATTGATTCTACTCATTCATGAGCATGGGATGGGTTTTCATTTGTTTGTATCATCTATGATTTCTTTCAGCAGTGTTTTGTAGTTTTCCTTTTAGAAGTCTTTCACCTCTTTGATTAAGTATATTACTAAGTGTTTGTTTGTCTTCAGCAATTGTAAAAGAGGTTGAGTTCTTGATCTGATTCTCAGCTTGGATGCTGTTGGTGTATAGGAGAGCTAGTGATTCGTGTACTTTAATTTTGTATCTGGAAACTGCTGAATTCTGTTATCAGTTCTAGGAGCTTTTTGGAGTCATTTAAGGTGCTCTAGGTAAACAATTGTATCATCAGCAAACAGCGACAGTTTGACTTCCTTTTTACCAGTTTCTATGCCCTTTATTTCTTTCTGTTGTCTGATTGCTCTGGCTAGGACTTCCAGTATATGTTGAACAGATAACCCAGAAATAAACCAAAATACTTAAAGCCAACTGATCTTTGATAAAGCAAACAAAAACATTAAGTGGGGAAAGGACACCCTATTTGACAAATGGTGCTGGAGTAACTGGCAAGCTACATGTAGGAGATTGAAAGTGGATCCTCATCTCATACAAAAATCACCTCAAGATGGATTAAGGAGTTAAATCTAATATCTGAAACTATAAAAATTATAGAAGATAACATTGGAAAAAGCCTTCTAGACACTGGCTTAGGCAAGGATCTCATGACCGAGAACCCAAAAGCAAATGCAATAAAAACAAAGATAAATAGCTGGAACTTAATTAAATTAAAGAGTTTTGCATGACAAAAGGAACACTAAGCAGAGTAAACAGAAAAACCACAAAGTGAGAGAAAATCTTCACAATCTGTCCATCTGACAAAGGACTAATATCCAGAATCTACAATGCATTCAAATGAAGTAGCAAGAAATCCCATCAAAAAGTAGGCTAAGAACAAGAATAGACAATTCTCAAAATAATATATACAAATGGCCAACAAACATATGAAAAAATGCTCAACATCACTAATTATCAGGGAAATGCAAATCAAAACCATAATGCAGTACCACCTTACTACTGCAAGAAGGGCCATGATCAAAACATAAAAAAAAAAACAGATGTTGATGTGGATTCAGTGAACAGGGATCACTTCTACACTGCTGGTGGGAATGTAAACTAGTAAAACCACCGTGGAAAACACTGTGGAGATTCCTTAAAGAACTAAAAGTAGATCTACCACATGATCCAGGAATCTTACTACTAGGTATCTACCCAGAGGAGAAGAAGTCATTATACGAAAGGATACTTGCACACATATGTTTATAGCAGCACAATTTGCAATTGCAAAAACGTGAAAACAACCCAAATGCCCATCAATCAACGAATGGATAAAGAAACTGTGAGAGAGAGATATATATATGCATAAAACTGTGATATATATGTGATATATATGATGATACATATAAATAATATGTCATATATAAATTATATATATCATATATAAATTACATATATCATATATAAAACATATATGATATATATGATGGAATACTACTCAGCTATGAAAAGGAATGAATTAATGGCTTTCAAAGCAGCATGGATGAGGTTGGAGACTATTATTCTAAGTGAAGTAACTCAGGAATGGAAAACTCAACATTATATGTTCTCACTCATAAGTGGGAGCTAAGCTATGGGGATGCAAAGGCATAAGAGTGACACAATGGACTTTGGGGACTCAGGGGAACAAGGTGGGAAGGGGGTGAGGGATAAAAGACTACAAATTGGGTGCAGTGTACAGTGCTCGGGTGATGAGTGCACCAAAATCTCACAAATCACCACTAAAGAACTTACTCATGTAACCTATCACCACCTGTTCCTCAATATCCTTTGTAAATAAAAAAATTAAATAAAAATAATTAAAAATTAAAAAATTAAAAAGTAATAGAAATAATTTGAATAACAATGTTGTGTCATTTCAAGGTTCTTTATAAAAGAACACTTAAGTCTACAAGTTAGAAAGTCCTCTATTCTTCAATATGTCTTGTCATATAGTTTCACTACTATCTTAGCTTTATTTACCATAGAAATTATTACAGACTTATAGCAATCAAATCAATACTACTATTAATATGGTTTTTGTTACAGTGAAAGAATCTCTAGTGAGTCTGGTATCTCAGTCAATTAGAACTTGAAAGATATTTGCTAAATTCAAAGCTTTGAGTGCAGATGAGATGTCTAGGAGAATGAGAACATGAGGTAACATGACCAATGTGGGCATTTCTAATTAAAATATTAAACAAGGCATCTTTAAAGAATGTCGAAACATTTAGTACTATAAACATCTGTTGCTTTTTTCTAATATGTCCTCGGTTTCTCCTGACATTAAACTATGGACATGAATGTAAAAGCCTACAGAATATACAGTTGCTCTTCATTTCTATGTGATAAAAATAATTTAAGAATAATTATATAATTTTAAATAATTTTAAAAATCTGTGTGGCAGGAAGGTGTTTTATTACTTATTCCTCTCTCTTTTCTTTCTTATCCACTAACTACCTACAGGAAAAAGGGTCTTTGGTAAGAAGTAAAATATAGTTGTAGATGTGATTAATCTATGATTATTGTGCTAAGAAATGGTGTTAGAAAGGGTGATGTGAAATGTATATATCTTGAAAGACTTAAAGCCTTCTCCTACAACGCATTGTTGAGCTGTGCCTCACTGCAGGGAGTCTGGCAGGCATTTGGAATGTTGAGGATTGTGCCACTTCTTCAGAACCTTAGAAGGAGGGCAGAAAAGTAGAAACACACCAATGATTTCTGGGGAAAATGGCAGGAGGAAAGAATCCCTGAGTTCCAGCCTCAGCAAACTTTGAATTAAAAGGTGAATAAACAAGCAAGGTAAATAAATATTTTGCATCTCCTAGACTCTGCATGTATTGGTGATTAGCAGGAAGTTGGGCGGCTTCCCAGAATATGTTTTTCCTGACTGCCTTCCCCATGCTGTTTTTTCTCTGCCTGGGATACTCTTCCTCCAGCTCATTTTTATCTCTTAGTGCCTATGTCATCACGGAAAGCCATGCCTACTCCACTTTAAGTAATCCTTTCCCAGTAAACCATAGTCTGTTATCTTTCCTTTATAATACTTATACCACAATATATAATATCTTGTACAATTTTTAGCATTCTTAATAATCTGCCTTTCACAGCACAAGATGCTCCATGAAGGTCCAGTGGTACAGTGAATCCAGCTCATTCTGGCCTTTAAAGGCTGATAGTTATCCTACGGTGTGATGGTGTGTTACTGTGCATGTCTTTCTGATTTCATATTCTGTGATGTCACACTGGTAGTTTGAAATCAGCCAAGGTGGAGTATTTATACTATGGACATTCATTAAATGCTATAAAGCTGGACTTCTTTTTCTTAGAGAGTTGATTGTTAATCATTTACCAGCACAGCACTGGTAAGGAAAATGGTATTCTTGGTTCCCAGCACAGTGGCTGGCATGTAGTAATGCTCAACAAATATTTGTTGAAAGAATGTATAATAAGTTGAGGGGTTAAAATTATTTTCAACTGCAACAGATACATTTTTCTTAGGTTCTAGGACCTTTCTCATTTAACAAGTTCAATGATTTAATTTTTTATTAACAACCAACAGGTAGGAAAACAACACAGTATTTATACTTTTAAACATTTCCTTACTTTAAATAAATATTTTTAATATTATGTTCTATGGGAGATTTTTGTTGCATTTTGATACATTTATAAAGTAATTTTGAGCTTCTTAATTACACTGGATTACTGAGATTGCAATTGTTTAGTGTAATTGGGTGAGGAAAAAAATCAGCCCTCTGATTTTTTCTGGAGAGGTCAGTTGGGTATATCATAGAGAGCATTGGCCCAGTGAATCGATTGAGTCCAAGCTCTAACTCTGCTACTAACCAGTTCTGTGACTTGAAGCAAGTCATCACGTGTTCCTGAGCCTCATTTCTCTAATCACAAAAATGATAAAATTGAATTAGACAATACTTTAGCTTCATCCAGCTTTAAAATCCTGTGTTTAATCTTCCTTGCTTCCTTATCTTTAAGAAATGATTAAACCTATATCTAAAAATTACTGAGAATTTATGTCCTGGGCATATCTTGCCATTTATTAATTATGCCTTTCTCATTATACCTACATATCTCTATGATGTATACATTATATACATATGTCCCTTCTCCCAGTGTCTTGCCACTGTACATGGTAAAACTTTGGTAACTAAATGTTTTTATAATCCTCCCTCTTTCTTTCCAGATTCTGAAGCTTCCCTTTCCTTAAGGCTTCCCAATACTCATTTTCAAATTCCCCCTTAATCTATTTTCTACCAAACTTGCTTGTAGAACCCATGATATGCTTCTGTTAAGTATCATTTCTCCCATTCATTTTCTCCTTAAAAAATTAATCGGTTTATGGTCTTTTATATGAAATTGTATTTATCAAAATGTTCTTTTAGTGTGTTCCTTTATAAGTAATTTTAGTAGGCAACAGACTGTCCAAGCTTGACATTTTGTACTGTTGTAAAATTATCCTTCCTCAATGCAAACCTAAATTTCTTAGTGTTCCAAACACTAAGTTGTTTCTTTTTTTGCTTAGGTATAAAATGCAACAACAAAGCATTTCTTTGATAGAAAGTCTTTTCACCATTTTATTTGATATTTCATTTGGAACACAGTGCAGCTTATGTATTTTCCTTTTTAAAAATAATCCTGTAGATCTTCTTAGGGCAGTGGAGAATGTTATGCTTTAATACAAATTCCAAACATTTATTGCTGCTCATGCATAGTATAGAAAGTTGGATAATTTTGCTCACACATTTTGGACATTAACTACATATGGGATATAGAAATGGGTTTTTAGTCTCTATCTTCCTTCTTTTGCCTCACTGCTTTGTCTGTGTAGCTTTCACTCCCCCCCCTCCCCTTTGGTTTAGCCACTTGGTCATCATATGCTCTAGTTACACTGGAATCTCTTCAGTCTGTTACAGATTTGAAACTTTTTGTGTTATACTCAGGTACTGAAAATCATTATGATCAGATGGATTTCTTTATCAAGGAGTCAAATGTGCTGGCTATATTCCTAGAACTCATAAATCATTTAGGATTATTAACATTAATATCTTACAACAGGACTTTGAGGTACATACTGTTATGAACCACATTTTAAACACCAAGAAACTAATGTCAGGATAATTTAAGTAACTAGGCCAAAGCCAGGCTAGTAATGGCAGATCTGAAATCTGAATCTAGCCTGTCTGGCTCCAGAGACCAAGTTCTTAACTGCCGTTCTATGCTTCTTTTTAAAGCTTCTTTTCTGAAATAAATCAATTAAAAAATCCTAAGAAAAGGTATCTGAAGTAAAAGAAATTTCTTGTGTTTTGAAATTTCATGTGTTTTGTCCAAGCATGATTGATGTCTTTCTTTTATAAAAAACTCAAAGCAGTGCTTTCAAAAGGAATGAATGCCAGGCTGCATGACTACCTTTGTTATAAGCTCTTTTGCCACGTTATTTTATGAATACCTATCCTTTTCTGTATTGAATAGTGCACATTTTAAATAGTGAGGAGTCTTATTGTAAAATACTTATTGAATTGATTTTTTGAAACTGTGGAAGTATTTCAGTGCTTTAGAAGCAGAAGAAATGTTTAGAGAAGGTAATTGTCTTGGTAAATAGCTTTAGGGTATATAGAGTGCAACCCAAAGCAGCCTGTGACAGGAAGGGATATAAATAATGTCACTAAATGATATTGTTGGTTAATCTGAAATTGTAAGGATTTTAGTTTTCATATTTTCTGAAAGTTAATGACCAGCAAGTGGCAGTCATGAAGCCATTGAAGAAAAGGGGAAATTGTGATCTTAATTATCTTTTAAATAATTACTCATTTGTAGAAAGATTATTTAGTATTGTTTCACTTTTTGCTTCTTTTACATAATGGTATATATTATCAATTTGAGGAAAACTCTGCAAGGACCAAGATGTAACTTTTCCTGCCCTACCGTAATATATACATTACTATGCATTGAATTGGGAGCAGAATAAATATGGAATTCAAAATATCAGAACTAGAACTAAACTTAGAAACCAGGTGGTTTACCACTTAGTTTTATATATTAAAATAAGTAGCTCAAAAAGAGAGGCTGACTCCCCAAGAAAAAATATCTGGCTGTTAATAGAGTATGATAGAGATGAAATAGCAAAGGGTTCTGTTTCAGAGACTGTAAACCCCAACTTCATCACATGTTAGGTATGTGAGTTTGGAAAAGTTACTTCCTCTTCAACAAAGATGAACACATTTATTCACTCATTCATAAAATACATATTGAAAATCAACTTCATGTCAATCACTTTGCTAAATTATTATATTACAAAAATGGAAAAAACATAGTTCCTGCTCTGCTAGAACTTTCATACACATAAATAAACAATTATAATAAAATAAATACTATAATAAAAGGGTGTATAGATATCTGCAGAGAAGTGAGATGTAGGGCCTTACTGTAAATTGAGATTAATTTATATTTATGCAATAAATTATTTTCTGGGACTTGAAAATCTTATCTGTTCATAATCATATTTTTAGCCTCTGGTGTTCTGGAATATTAAGGCTCATCTAATAAATGTTTTAACTGTTTAAAATTAGTGTGAAATATATTACTTTATCATTGAACTCTATATTTCTCTAAGTAAAATAAAATTCAATTAGTGAGGATTTGTACATCAAATTGCTAAGGATTATGTTTTATATGTGTGATAACAACAATTATAAACTAGCTGCCTCTTTCTTTATGTTGAGAAGCCTTGTCAATGCTTCTTACCTGTTTCTTTCTTAAAACCAGCATTTATTAACTTTTGTTGCTCTATACAAGTGGTGCTCTGATAAATGGAAATGGGATGACTTTGATCAAAATTAACAGCCCTCTGTTCCCCCAAACCAGTTCTTAAATTCAAAAAACTAGATTGATAATTAAGTAAAATGATGTAATTTTATCACTTCAAAATGAATCTTCCATCATGAATTATTATGAGGTAACCTTAATATTAGCACAAAAAGCTAGATTCAACTATTTTGAAAATCTTTTGTATTATAACTACTTTTCTACAATTTGTGTGTCTTCTACTTTCTCACATGAGAAGTCAAATACCTATTTAATAGTAGCAAAAGGATAAATGCCCAACAATGATAGATTGAATAAAGAAAATGTGGTACATATACACCACGGAATACTATGCAGCCATAAAAAGGAACAAGATCATGTCCTTTGCAGGGACATGGAAGAAACTGGAAGCCATTATCCTTAGCAAACTAACGCAGGAATAGAAAACCAAACACGGCATGTTCTCACTTGTAAGTGGGACCTGAGAAATCAGAACACATGGACATAGGGAGGGAACAACATACACTGGGGCCTGTTGGGGGAAGGTGAGGGAGAAGAGAGCATCAGGGAAAAGAGTTAATACATGCTGGTCTTAATACTTAGGTAATGGGTTGATGGGTGCAGCAAACCACCATGGTACATGTTTACTTATGTAACAAACCTACACATCCTGCACGTGTACCCAAGAACATAAAAAATAAATTTAAAAAAGAAATGTATTACATTTTAGTATATATTCTTCAAAAATCCTTCAATGTTTTTTCTTTTTAAATATACCTTTGGAAATTATTCTCTTCTCACTATACTTCTGTACTTATGAACATTAAATGATATTAAGAGTGAGCTCAGTGTCTAACCTGTGGCTTTTGTGTGTGTATATTCTGTGAGGCAAAGCTGGGGCATGTCTACTACTATTATTGATGTTGTTATGGAATGTCATATCTTTTTCACCTCTGAGTAAAGGTTGTGTTTTATCTTTATCGCCTAGAACAGAAATTTTCAGAATGTGGCAGAGAGATCCCTGAGGGTCCCAAAGAGCCTTTTAAGAGCTCTGTGAGGTTATAATCCTACTCCAATGCCACTTGCCTTTTTACTCTCATTCTCCCATGAGTATAAAGTTTTCCAGAGGTCACATGATGTATAATATTGTATCAGTTTGAGTACAGAAACAGATATGAGAATTTTGCTATCTTCTATTGTCAGGCACTAAAGATATTTGGAAAAAATATGAAATGGTAACACTTTTCTCACTAAATATTTCAAATATGTAATTTGTGTTAATATATGTTATTAATGTTACTAAATAGTTATTAGGTTAACACATAATAAGTTGTATATTATTGCTGCTTTTATGCTAATATTTAATGAGTTTGTTATTGTTGCTTAAAATGAATGAATAAGTAGTTTTAAAAATCTCTTTAAAATTTTAACTTGACAAATATCTATATAAATAACCAATATAATTTTAAAAGAGTTCTTTAGGATTCTTAATAATTTTTATATAATAATTTTTAAGACCCAAAAGTTTGAGAACAGCTCTTGTGAAAAAAAAAAGCAAGTGAACCTCATAATCCACACACCTTTGTTGTCCTTCTAGCTAAAACATTAAAACTTAGCCAAATGGCCAAGATATTACTTGTGCTGTATAGATGCCCACTGAGGGTTTGAATAGGTTGAATAAGTAAAATATCATGTACAAGGTATATGTTAGGTATAAAAAAATCAGACAATGCCTAGAATAATTCTCATGGTAATTAGTAAAATTTGTTCAACTGAATCTAAATGAAAAGGGCCAAAAACAATTTCTACTTTGGTTTTACTTATGACAGGGATATCCCAATCATTCTTGAATATCTGTACTGATCATTCTGGAGTATTTTCCTTAAATTATTGGTCTGGAAAAACTAGGTAACTTAGTTAATGCAGATTTCCCTACAATCTAAGGACTGTGATAAAGGCTGAGTTGGCTTATACACCCTCACTCATCTCTACCTGTCTCCTCCACATCTTGACCTTGCTTACTATCCAAGTCTCGCCTACCTCTGAGTCTACAAATCTATATTGGATATTCTGAAATATGTAATATTATTCATTTCTCCAATGAAGTGCAAGTCTGTGCAATAAAATCAACATTCACAAACTCTGTTTATATATTCAAATTAGAGGGAGCTTAATCTAAGGAAACATTTTTTAAAAGAGGTTTAGGTTTGTTATTTTTATCAGTAAAAACGTTGTTGGGTATACAAAATAAAGGAAATAGATTTTAAAGAATCAGACTTGAAATGATCAAATGAACATGATAAAAAGATAGAAATTATAAATTTCTGGGAAAAGTGTATTGATTTCTCCTACTTAATTATCATACAATGAGCAAACAATTTAAAAGATTGATTAAATTATATAGTAAAAATGATACTCAAATCAGGAAAGTCATCAGAGATGATATACTTCTTTTAAATTGTGGACTTAAAAGATTCTTTTAAGCAATTACTCTAAGATAGTAATAATCAATTGGTTTTACCTATATGGGGAAAAATTATTTAGGGCATTTGTAAGCTTGATATAGAAGGAAAATGGTCAGTAGTTCACAAAACTATGAACTTAGTGTTACATATTATCACAAGGTTTAATAAAAATGAAGACACTTTTTTTGACCTCTTTTGATGTGGAACAAAAATTAATTCTCCCTGGTATTAGCTTTTCTTTTCAAAAGAAAACAAATCATTCTACCAAAAAGACACATGAACCCACGTGTTCATTGCAGTACTATTCACAATAGCAAAAACATGGAATCCTTCTAGGTGCTCATCAGTTAGCAGGAAGGGTTGAAAAACTACCTATTTGGGTACTAGATTCACCCCCTGGGTGATGGGATTATTTGTACGCTGATATTTTTTGGCTCTGTTTCCCACCAAAATCTCATGTTGAATTGTAATTCCCAGTGTTGGGGGAGGGATGTGGTGGGAGGTGATTGGATCATGGGGAAAGGTTTCCTCTTGATAGTGAGTGAGTTCTCATGAGATCTGACAATTTAAAAGTACGTCACTACCTCCTTCACTCTCTCTCTCGCTCCACTGTGGTGAGATATGCTTGCTTCCCCTTCATCTTCCACCATGATTCTAGGTTTCCTGAGGCCTCCCAGCCATGCTTCCTGTACAGTGTGTGAACCTGCAAGTCAATTAAACCTCTTTTCTTCATAAGTGACCCAGTCTTAGGTAGTTCTTTAGAGCAGTGTAAAAATGGACTAATACATACGCCAAACCTGAGCATCACACAATATGCCCAGGTAGCAAACCTGGACAAGTACCCCCTGAATCTAAAACAAAAATCGGTAAATAAATAAATAAATAAAAGTAAATCTCATTTTATTATTATTGATACTGCTATTGTTACTCGAAAGAAACATCAAACATAGGGAAATCACTGGGAATAAAATTTATATTTAAAATTTTGGGAAAAGACATTTCAAATAGCTGGAAACTTTACTAGGATGTAAGTAAGTTGTTCTTAAGTTTTCACTAGATTAAATATCATGTATGAGAAGTTTCCAGAGACTGCCTCTCAGATATTTTCATTAAACAGGACAAGGGTGGATTTCAGATATTTTATTTAGAAGAAAATTTGACATAGATGGCCCAGAATTTTGCTTTAAGAGAAAGCAATGGCAGTTTTATGGCAGGAATTTTCTGAAGGAGAGAGAAATATATCTGTAACATTTGAGGGGCCTTTCTAGCAGTACTCACCCATTCTGTTATAGACAGACCCTAAGGTACCCCTATGATCTCCCTCTCCTGATGTTCATGGCTTTGTATAATCTCTTTCTCTTGAATAGGAGTGGAACTTGTGACTTGCCTCTGACAAAGAGACTATAGAAAAGGTGATATTTCATTTACATGATTATGCTACTTCATATAATACTTCATTTAATTGCGCATTCACTCTACGGTTGGCCTCTTGGGAGGACCATATGTCAAAGAGTAAAGTGCCTTTAGGTGATGACTAGAAGAAGCCTAGGCTCTTTGTCCAGGAGGAAATAAATTCTGTCCACTACCTGAATAATTGTGGAAGCTGAGTCTTCTCTAGTTAGTCCTCCTGATAACAACACAGCCCAGTGAGTATCTTGACTGCAGCCTTGAGGGACTTTAAACAGAGCACCTATCAAACTTATACCAGCATTCCTGACCAGAGAAACTTTGGGATAATAAATGTGTATTGTTTTAATCCTTTTTGTGGTAATTTGCTATATAATAATAGACTACTAAAACACACCCCAATCTAGATTCAAGAAATACATCTAGACCAAAACTTGATTGCAATACTTTAAAATATTTCACTTAATTGCACCCACTAAATTCTTATTGTAAAGAAATAATGCTCTGCATATTTTTTGAGAACCTGTCTAATGACTACCCCATCCTCACGAACAGGCAAGGAGGCTGGATCGGATTTAACACTGCATGCTTCCCTAAAGCGCTTTGTTATCACATCCAATTTCTATATTTTTGTGACCAGAAATTTTTGTATCTCCTAGTGCAGTGTACTGCTTGAAGGGTTTGAGATCATATTTAAGCAGAGAGAGAGAGGAGAGAGAATAAAAATAAGGGACGAACTTTGGCTGATGAGATTAACCCAGGAGAAACTGTATACAATTGCACATAAAACTTACACTGTCTGAATTGAATGACTTGACCTATACCAGTGGGAGCAAAGGCATGTATTCAGTGTGTGTGTTGTTGTCATCAAACCAAAGGGTGAATTTCTTGTCAATTAAGTACTATATTGCAAAGGGAATACTCATATTCTGTATACTGGAAATGAACGACATTGATGAGGAGTAGAGATGCTATAAATTTTATTCTTCAATGAAAACAAACTTTGGTATGCACAACTGCTGTAACAATAAATAAGATTGCTCTAAAGCTAGTGATAAATATTCATGGAAATAATCTAGACAGATACGAAAATAACCAGTTTGTGCATGTAAGGTTTTATCCCTTGATTTTAGAAGGGATTATTTTAGTAATGTGTTAAGAATTTTTTTTTAAATCTTGAAGCAGAGTTGAACAAAGAGAATATAAAGTTGGTAAGTATTGGAATTGAAGGTTTTGCTGAATTCCCTTGAGCTCCAAATATAATCCAGATCCTCTCACAGTGCAGCCCCTTCCAGGAGGCCTGGTATTCTGTCAACAGCCTTTTTGTTTCAGGTTTTAAGAAACAGAAATTTAAAAAATTATTATTATTTGATCACCCAGTTGGATTTCTTTTATTTTCCATTTCTTAGCTCTGTAAATAAGGTTTGTTAAATTTCTACAAGTTCTTCCCATGAGTTCTGAAAGATGAGGCCTGGCAAGTGGAAACCAGACTCAAGTAACACTTTACGAGCGGAGATACATGGTGCCTTTTGCTTCTGCTCTCCTTTTGCCTTTGTTCCCTAATTTCAGACTTCTATTGATGGAATCCTAGTTATTCTTTTGCTAGATATGTAATCGTGTGGAGTTTCTTAACCTCCTTAAGCTATATTTTTCTTCTCTTCAAAATGAGAATTATGGTTCTCACTTCATAGCAATGCTGTAACAGTTAAGTAAGATATTCCATGCAAAGTACACAGAACTAGCATATTATAGGTGCTCAATAAACATTAGGAGCAACATTGGTTTTCCACCAACTACACCCGTTGCCATCTTTCCTAGGGCCAAACATAATTCTCTGTATTATCTCTTTCTGCCTTGGTTTCTTGGCTACAAGTCTGATTAGTAGAATGTCCTTCTCCTCAACATTCTATTACAGGATCTTCCTACATTGTCTGCCCTTCTCTTAATTGCCTAAAATTATGTTGCCATGGGCCTATGATTATGTCTAGTTGGGGCCTCTGCCATTCTCAGTACATATATTCTAACCCCCACTAGGAGACAATGTATTGGATTGGAAGTCATTTTCCTTTTTAACACAATCTGTGCCACTAATGCATTGCATGTTTTTAGATTAATGATTCTCAATCTTGGTCATGCATTAAAATCACTCATGGAGTCTGGTGAAAATTAAAACTGGGAGGCTACTAACCCAAAAATTCTGATTGGCAGCTTTGGAGTATACTCAGACTTTTGAAGTGTGTGTGTGTGTGTGTGTGTGTGTGTGTGTGTGTGTTTAAATACTTATGGGAGATACTGATTCAGAGCCAGGGTTCAAAACAACTTTTTCATTCGCTTAAAATTCATTTAGCATCTTTGAAATTGTAAGGCTGGTCACTAAAGGTACAATATCTAACACTGCTTTCATCCTGCCAAGACAGATAAGAGGTTTGGATTATGTCTAAATTTTAGTAAAATGTTTGGTATATGGTAGATATTCAAATAATATTCACTGAAGAAGTATAGTGGCTTTCTTTTTCTTATTTATAAAATAATTTTAGATTAGTATGTCTCAAACACAACTTCCAGGCATACTAAGAAATAAGATTGGAGAGGTCTGAAATAACTCATCATTTTATTTTTTATTATTTATTTATTAGAGACAGTGTCTCACTCCCCAGGCTGGAGTGCAGTAGCGCAATCACAGCTTACTGCAACCTTGACATCCAAGGCTCAGGTGATCCTCCTGGCTCAGCCTCCTGAGTAGCTGGGACTGCAGGCATGGCACCATGCTTGGCTAATTTTTGTATTTTTCATAAAGACATCTTGCCCAGGCTGTTCTCAAACTCCTTGGCTCAAATGATCCTCCCACTTCAGCTTCCCAAAGTGCTGGGATTGCAGGTGTAAACCACCATGTCTATACTCAAGTTATTTTAGAAGAGTTAAGATAGGAGAGTTCTAAAATGAAAACAAGAAAACATAACAATAATAAAATAAAACTGAAAAACGCGAATAGCAATTCTTATTTTAGAGAGCACAGTATATGTTAGCCTACTAACGGATCTGAGAAACTCTGAATTAAGTAAATGTGTTTGGTGTTTCTTAAAGTCCCTGAATTCAGAATAAACATCTAATGAGATGGTGTTTTATGGATTATCTATTTAATAAATAATGATTTAAGCTATGGTTATGGTCTCCTGCAGCTTTATATGTCTCGACTTCCAAGTCTATAGGAAAGACCATTGTACTGGAGAAGTCAACTGTCAGAATGCCTGACTCTCCCATAGCCCTGTCTGGAAGGAAATGACCCGACCAACTGGGTGTGTAATGATTAAGTAGCTATTTTATGTAGCACATTACCATAATTCTTCTGTGCTAACTGATTAGATAAGAATAAGTATGTGACTCAAGGGATTCCCTGTCTAAACCTAATAGTAGCCAATTAGTTTTACTCTCTAAGCAATTTGAATGAAGAAATATTGGGCAAATAAGATATTTACAGCTGAAACTTAGAGATCATTATATAAGTCTGGGTTCACAAACTGGTGCAAAGCATGTACATTTTTCTGTTTTTAAAAATTGTATTTGACTATCTGTTCATATTGCATGCATGGTCCAAATCACCAAGACCTTCCACTCCCTGATGCTTGTATCCTCTGCCTCATTCTTTTATATTAGCCATTGGACTCCTAAATGCATCTGTGTTTGCCTCCCTTCAATGGGAACACAATTGAGGTGGCTGGGATGCAATTCATAGCCCTTAGAAATAATGGAAGAATAAACGAAACATTGGTAATTCAGGTGGCATTGTGGACATGTACCTAACTCTACGAAAAAAAACAGTAAGTTTCTATGAAAAGAAACTAAAATGCAGTGAGCTGAACCTTGCATGATAATGTGTTGACCATTTTCGCTCTGTAGCCAATTGGTAAGATTAAAGAGCAGTTATATCTACTTTATCAGACAATAAAAATCACTGCAGGTGGCGAAGTGCATGTGGGGATGTTCCTACTACTGGTTTGTCTGCATACTTTTCCAGGGACATGCTGATTCCTGTGTGGAGCCCAGGTGGGAGAATTGCTGTTGAGCATCTCTGAGGACAGAAGTCTCTAAGAAAGAGAACACTTGTCAAGCACTGCCACTTGTCTATTTACAACGATGATTCTTCCTGCAGCTTCTTGGGTTTTAAATTAGCATAACCTGCAGAGAAACCACCAGCCCATCATTTTTATGTTTTTACCTTGGCAGTAACAGCCTGCAGTCCATAGCCTGGCAAAAGGAGCTGAACTCCACAAAGTACAAGTATCCATTTTCTTTACTCATTTAACTTGACCACACAGGTTTTGGGTAGCAATTGTTGCATTTTCTTTTCTTTTCTATACTACTTAAAGCTTCTCACTGCCCTGTGGGCAGTGAGTTTCGTTTTCTCTTTTGGCAAAGAAACAGCGATTATAATTTCAAATGAAATTATTCAGTCTCACTTTTGTTGACTCTTAACAGAATCCTTTCAGACATAAATGGCATTGAATTATACTTCCTCTTCATCAACCACAGGTTACTCAGTCCTAAACAGGCTTTTTCAAATGCTGCTACTTCTAAGGGCAGCTGCTTCCTCTATTTTGGTTTATTCTGAGTATCACAAAAGAAGGTATTATACAAGGTACTCATTTCAGAAATGCCAGAAAACAAATACTTCTTATACCTTTATTTTAAAGCAATGAACTGGTGAAGAATAACTGACAAGCAGAGCTTCTGAATGCAAAGAGAGGAAACTGGACATATTTCACATAGACTATAGAAGTTTTTACAACTGTACAAAGAACTTTGGCGAGAGACGAAATCCAAAAAAGTAAATCCTTTCTCACTCTCACTTATAAAATTGCTCCTGTATTCTTTACTTCACAGATTATCATCAAGCTTGTTTTACATGATAAAAATTAATACAAACATATGTAATTCTCCCTTCAATATTACTAGATAAATTGGAGTTCTTTTTTTTTTTTTTTTTTTTTTTTGAGACAGAGTCTGGCTCTGTCGCCCAGGCTGGAGTGCAGTGGCTGGATCTCAGCTCACTGCAAGCTCCGCCTCCCGGGTTTACGCCATTCTCCTGCCTCAGCCTCCCGAATAGCTGGGACTACAGGCGCCCGCCACGTCACCCGGCTATTTTTTTGTATTTTTTTTTTTTAGTAGAGACGGGGTTTCAACGTGTTAGCCAGGATGGTCTCAATCTCCTGACCTCGTGATCCGCCCATCTCGGCCTCCCAAAGTGTGTCTCGCATGTCACTAGATATGATTTAAATATTTCAAAACTGTTGAAGAGGAAATTTTACCTATTACTCTGTACTGTAGGTAAAATACAGAATGGAGAGATTTAACTTAACCTCTAAGAGGCGGGGCGCGGTGGCTCATGCCTATAATCCCAGCACTTTGGGAGTCCGAGGCAGGCAGATCACGAGGTCAGGAGTTCCAGACCAGCCTGGCCAACATGAAACTCTGTCTCTACTAAAACTACAAAAATCAGCCAAAAGTAAATGCAACACTAGACAAACATACACCACGGTTTTGTCCTCTCTTAAATGAAGCGTGTATATCTGGATTGGTTTCCCATCAATCAGTTTTAAATCTGGTATTCCTGTCAATCTAGCACAAACATGGAGGCTCTGAGTTTACTAGTTGGAGAGGCTTGGTTTCAAGTCGTGACTTTGTAACTTTCTAGTTTTCTGATTTTTGGCAAGTTACTTATCTTTCTGTTCCCCATATCTGCATGGGCAAAGATAGTTAAAATATCTACTTGACAGAGTTTCTTTGGGTGTGAAATGGGTGGGCATGGGTGTGACATTGATAAAATATCACATGTTACTTGGACTTTTCCCGGGTGAAAGAGTGTGAAATGGGTGGGCATGAAAATAGCATGGCACTGAGCCAGGTCCTGCACTGCAGCTTATTCTTGGCTTCATTAAAGCAACAGAAAGCAGAAATAATTGTTTTAAAATATTAGAGAATGGTAATTTAGAAATATTTTATTTGAATTTAGCCAAATTCTTTAACTAGAATTTTGCCTACTTAAAGAAAATATTAGTGTGTTACTCATTCAAGAAATATTTATGGTAGCTACTATATGCCAGCCTGTCTTGGGATATACACGAAAGCAAAAGAGACACAATGTTCTGCTATTGTGACATTCATAGTCAAGTTTACAAACTTTTAATAGCAATCCTTTACATTTTGAATATGTTTTTCCTTTTATTAAGCCTAAGAAGCAACGCTTTTAATTACATTAAATTGCTTTAAAAGCATAAGAAAACAAGTCTAAAATCTTAACTTAGGATTTTAGAAACTTTCTTTAATTTCAGATTTGGGAATACAAGTTTATCTTATTCATACATTTCATAACTTTCTACTCTTACTATTTTTTTTTCTTTTGTCTTCGCCATGTAATGCTAAGGCCTTTGAATGTCCCCTCAATTCTCAGAAAACTGTGGAGCAGGAGTTCTCAAATGTAGGAGTCAGGATTCAGAAGCTGGACTTGCATGTTAAGGGTCAGTTTCCAAGGGACCTGGGGCTGATTCCAGGCCACTTGTTTTGTGCTGTCGCCAAATAGGCATGATGTGCATGGCCTGCACAGGGAACCATTTCTCTCAGGCAAAATACTTTATAACTATGCGGACCAAGACCTACTGCATAGTTTTCCTGATGTAACTGAACTACTTAATCTTTTTTACGTGCACACACAGAAAAAGCTTTTAAAATTTTCCTTCTCCTCTTTTTTATTTTTTTTGCCAAGATCAGATCTTACAGTTTATTCAAGACACTTGTATTATATGGCAATTCAATTTATCTATTAACATGTATTTATTTAATAGTATTTGCAGTCTTGTCAAAGGTGTTTGGAAAGAGTTCCAGGTTTTCTATTCCCTTCCTCCTATCTGCTTGCTTATTCATTCTACAAACTTGACTGTTTTCTATAAGGGGAATTCTTTCCAAGAAGGAATGTTGCAGTGTGTTCTCTGTGTTCAAATATTTATATCCTCTTTGTTTATTTCAAATGACATTGAGTTTACTTAATGAAAATACATAACAATTTTAAAATTGAAAACAAGCATTCAGGACAAATTCCTTTCCAGTTGGGTTCTGGACTCTCAAGCGTATTTTTAAAACACATTGCAGTCTGTATGATTTTATAATAATATATGAGATAAATACATGTGTTTTGTAATTCCAATGACAATACTTGAGAATCTAACCCATAGGAAATATCCATCACTTCAAGGTACCAACTTTGTTCACGGAATAAGAAAAATGTACAGGGAGATATGTGGTAGAGCACATTTGGGGGAAAAAAAGGATTGATATAGTTTAAAGGGAATTATTGCAATGTTATATGGCATAGGCCATATTGCATATAATCATATACCTCTTGAAAAGGCAGCATTTGAGCACACAAAGGTAAGAGGGCAAGATTGAATAAATGCATGCAACTGGCAAACAGATTTTGGAGTAGGGATTTCTTTTTAATCTTTCTTTTTAAAAATCTTAATTTGGTAATTAGACATTGATAAAATATTGCATGGTACTTGGACTTTACCCAGGTGAAAGGATAGATTTAGCTTCAACATGAAACTATTGATTGCTAAAGTTAAAAAAGTAAATATTGTCAAAATCTTCTGTTTTATTCGTCCTGACATTTAAAACAGAAGTTTTAACAGGGTTGCTTTTTGGAGTAGCAAGAATTTTGGATATTAAATATTAGCTAATATTTTCGGAAAATCGCTTAGGTCTGTGGTTGGGGTTGTGGCAAACAGGTGTCACAGTCTTGATGCCCTTATGAATGTGATTTATTTTGTCTAAAATGTTCTATCACCATACACATCTAGCAAAAATGACACTTTAAGAAAGAAAGAGATAAAAAATTCATTTTCTATGAAGTGTTTTTCTAGAACTTGAAAGAGCATTTGCAACTCCCTTCATTGTATCTGCACTTAACTTGTTTTATAATAAGGCTTATCATGCAATTTAATATTATGTCTATGTGGTTGTATCCCTTACTAGGTTTGAAATCCTTGAAAGCAAATACAATACATGTCTCTTTGATCTGTGCTATGTAGACAACCACATGGAGTAGACACTCAAAACTGTTAGTGAGGTCAATGGAATTCATACTGATTGACTTCAAAGATAATATTGTATTTTGAAAGTTAAAATCAAGTTTAACAACTTTTAGGGAGAAAAAAATCACTTCTTTGATAAATCAATCAATTGTAATTGACCTGACAGTTATTAGATATAATAATTAAATACTTGAATTACACAGTATTTCTTGTAAGCATTTTATGTTATATTTTATACATACTTTCAGAAATATAAAGATACATATAAATACTATGTATTACTACGTATATATGTATATTTTATTTATGTACATATATACAATATTTAATTTATACATATATAATGGATTTGTAGAAGAGAGAGCTATGCATATACTACCTGTCAATATGCAGATATGCTTTGCTAGTGGCTAGAGTGATGTATAGTTTCAGATGTTTTCTAATGCCAGTAACTTAAAATGTGAAAAAAGTCACTAAAACAATAAGAAATTATATTATTTTTCATAATAGAAAGTTGAGAGGTGGTCAGGCTCAAACCTAGAACAATCAGGGCTCTAATTTGATTTTTCCTGCTGTTCTTGCAACTTTATCATTCTCTTTGTTTTGGCCTCTTCTCAAGCTCTCCATCCTGAAGTTCCTAAGAAGGTTCTAATAGTAGTTTGATCGTAGAAGAGGTTACGTGCTTCCTTCATGTGCGAGGAGAAGAAAAACCTTTCCCCTGTTCCTGAAGTAAAAATTGTTCCTTTTATTCTGATTGACTAGTTTAGGTCCTCTGCATTAGACCTAAACAATAAAAGTTTTTAGAAAAATGCCACACACTTACTAGTTTGATTCTGAATTCCTGAACCAATCGGTAGTAGCATAGTTTATGAGTTTATCATGATTGCTTCTCCTATTTTGATTCATAACCCAGTAGCGAGGGTTGCTATCAGTTTTCCTGAGTTGCATAGTTATACGAAAAAAGGGTGGGCTCCTAAACAAAATTTTCTGTGATCAGAGAGTGAGAATGTTGGGTAGAAAATTTATAATGTTCACTATAAACAGCATTTGAATTTTTAAACTACCTAATAAAATTGGTAGATTTGTGAAACACATCAGTATAAGGTAGAAAACTCGTTTTTTATAATTCTAAAGGAAACAGTGAACCGAAAACAAACAGACTATGAGATTATTTCTCCATGCTTGATTCATCAAATATGGTACCTGCTACTGGTAACATCTGATAAAGATCAGTGAGTGTTTTTGTTTTTTTTTTTTTTCTGCAAACCCTTGCAGTAGTTTCCCATCATACTGAATTAAAACCACTTTACAACAACCTGCCAGTCCCCTCATTAGTGGGCTTCCATTCATCCTCTGACCTCATCTATTGCTGTTCTTCTCCATGTTTAGTCAAGTCACATTGACTTCCTCCTTATTCTTCAAAACTGTCCAAAATACTCTGTCTCTGAGCACTCATTCTTGCTGTTCTTCCTGCCTAGAATTCATTTCTCCCAGATATCCCAGAAGGAGGTAGGTTTGTTTTCCCACCTCCTTCAAATTTGTACTGTATGTCACCTCAGGGATATCTTTCTCATCTAAATTTTAAAACCTTCAATACATGGCAGATCTAGCCCCTGTCCTTGATTTAGATCCCTTCTTATAAATTATCATTACCTAATGTACTCAATTTTTACTTGTTTATTTTGCTTATCATCTATTTCTCTACCAGAAAATCAGTCACATGAAGGAATGTTTTTTGTCATGAAGTTTACTTCTATATCCCAAAAATATAGAAAGCAGATGAAAACTGCTTAATCTCAATATTCTGAATACCATGATATAACCTTTGGTCAGTTCCAGTTCCTTCTCATCCATCTAAACTTCTTATAGTATCCATTGCAGCATCTATGAGACCAGGCCAGATATTAGTTGGGCCTTAGCCAGCTGTAGCAGAAACAAATAAACAAACACACTGTTATCAACATTAAGATGTTTAAAAGCTTTCCCTGATAAACATACCTTAAAACGTGGTAAAATTTTAATATTAAATAAAAAGAAATACCTCCTTTTAATCTTTCCATATATTGTCATCTTTGTTCTCTCCTCTTTCTTGAACCTTGGTTGGATTCTGCTGGATTCTACTGGGCTGCTTTCTATTCTCCTTCTTTTGGATTATCTTCTTTTATTAAATTTTCTCCCACTAAATTGAGAGCTCTGGAACATTCTTTCCATTGAAAAATAGGCTCCTGGAAACTGTAAGACTCGAAAACTCCCATGAATGAAAAGATGGGTAGTGACAGTTCAGTGTTTGTAACATTAACTTAGACAAACGTTATTCCCTGAAAATCTTTTAAACATTGTTGTTCACAGTCATTGTTGTAAATGGTCACTATTTTACTCAAGCACTTTACATTCAACCTCTATTCTATTTTCTCTTACTGTATAATCTTTACTGTTACTTCAGAGAGAACATTGCAGCAAGCCACTAAGCATTAACTTCCTCAACCACATACCAATTTCCCTACAACTTACCCATATCGATAACCATTTTTAAAATATTTTAATTTAATTATAATATATATACAGTGAGGTACAAAACTCATAAGTATACAGCTCAATTAATATTTATAAAATGAACATACCTAGGTAATAACCATTCATAGTAAGAACTAGAGTCTAACTAGCATCCTATCAGTACCTCTCATGCCCCCTTTTCCAATTAAACTGTATCTTATGGTAGTCACCATTCTGACTTTAGAACCATAAATTTGTTTGCCCATTATAGTACATACATTTTTCTGTCTTCTTTTGCCCAAAATTACAGTCATAATATTAATTCTTATTTATGGGTGTACAATAGTTTTAAGCATTTTTATTGCTATATAGTGTTCCATTGCATAAATATTCAATGCTTATATATCCCTTGACTGTTGCTGACCATTAGTTAGTTTTTAGATTGAGAAAACAAAATAGTGCTGTGAGAACTTTTTGCAGATGTATGTACACATTTAGTGATAGATATACACTTAGCAATGGAATTAATTTTGGGATCCCAGAGTATTCCTATGTTCAGGGATATTAGATAATATCAAAGAGTTCTCCAAAGTAACTCTACAAATTTAAACTCTCACTAAAAGTGCATTGGAGAGTACCAGTTGCTTCATACACTTACTAGAGTTTGATATTATCTGTCTTTTTACATTTAGCTATTCTGATGAATATAAAGGGCACCTAATTTTGGTTTTAATTTACATTCCTCTGATTTGTCAGAGTTCTAATAAGAGTCTTTGTAGGATACACAGCAAACTGTTTCTTTCTGTAGTTTGTCTTTTCACTTTAGTTTTATAGCATTTTGATTAGCATAAGGTGTTAATTGCAATGTAGTCAAATCTATTCATTTTTTAGGTTTATGATTTGTGCTTCTTGTACACTCTGTAAAGGTACCTTTACCTATTCAAGTTCATATACTATACTGGATTTCAATACTCAGTAGATGGAGAATTGAAGAGAGTGGTGATGCATTTAAATATATGTCATTAGAAAACATCTGGAATGAAGTCTGTAGGAAAATAATAATAAAGACTATAAAAGACAGTGTAGGAGATACAGGGTACAAGAACTAGGAAGCGAAAATACATGGATTATTCAAACTCTTATTCTACCCCTGCACAAAAAAGAAGGAGAAACTGGATAGAGAAAATATAAAGCAAATAATGAGATGGTAGATCTAAGTCCTAATTTTTCAGTATTTATTTCACAGATAAACTGGATAATCCTGGAATAAAAATAAATCAGTGTGAAAAATAGACAACTTACAAGACAAGAGCAAAAGACTTGAATAGGAGTTTCAAATGACCAGAAAGCATATGAAAAGATTCTTAGTCTATTTAGGCATAAGAGGAATGCAAATAAAAATGAATACAAGTTACTATTATATATTTATCAGATTGCTAAAGTTAAAAAGATTGACAATATCAAGTGCTGGTGAGAATGTGGAGCAACTGAGATTGTCATCTGAACTTATTTGGTCACTTTTGAGGAGGACGAAAGGAGTAGTGATTGGAAGAAATTATGAAAACCTCTACAATTCTGGTAATATTCATTTCCCTGACCTAGGTGGTAATTACTTACATGCATGTACCAATGAAAATGCATTAATTTGTATGCTTATGATATTTGTACTTTTTGTCTGTATGTTATACTTTTAGAAAATATTCAGCAGAAATGATCAATTATTTTATCTGATAAGCTTAATATTATCACCAAGGAAATATAGTGAAATTGCAATTTAGAGATTTATCAGCACACAAGCTATTATGAATTTAAGATTCAGATAGAAAATTTTTATTCTATCAAACATTTCTGAGCAGGGTAAAATTGCAGTAAGCCAGTAAATAAAATATGAATGTATAGAAAAGGATAGACCCAAGGAGTTTACAAGATTATTTAATGTAGCATGTAGTACTGAATTTCATTTACACATATCATGAAGTTAAATGCAAGAAATTTTCATCTTGTAAAACTACAAAAAGTTCTGTGACCTTGAAGTTCAAGATCAATTCTGGTCATTTTACCTCTCAAAATTTTACCAAGTCTTCCCAATGTTCAAGGAAATGCAATTCATGTAGAGTCTTTCGTACTACATTTGCAACAATATGGACATAATGCCCTTCCCTTTTCTCCTCATAGAAATCTCAGCTTAGGAGTTATTTCATTAGGATGACCTCTCCTTGACTTTGAAGTAATCATGTGCTTCTTACCTTTGTATTTATTTCTGTAACCAATTTTTACAGAAGTTTGCCAACACATTTTATGAGTTTACTATTTTCCCAAAGCTTTGAAGTCTTTGAGGACAGGCATTGTATCAAACATGAATACCTCTTTTTAAGCTCTACATAGCACATTCCCCAAATATGTTTGAGTAAAGGAATACAGTAATTAATGTGGTGTTTGTCTCTGGCCAATAGTTGAGATAGTGGAGTTTCTAAATTGTAAAATTAATTTTAGAAAATATCTTTTTAAGACTATACTCAAATGGAGATCTTGAGGTAATCATTTTTACTGAAGTGAAATTTTAAAGTGTTCTGCTGGCCATCTTTAATGTTATTATCTCTGACATCAACTTTAGTAGACTTTTGTCTTTCTGTTTTATATGTCTAAATTTATCACTTAAATTTAATTACTGCTTTCATAGCAAATAGTTTTGATGTGGTTGTCCAGATTTGTCCAATCAGATGTTACTCTCCTACAGCAATTAGAATAGACAAGCACAAACCATCTTCATTTTAATAGAATTGTCAAGGTCTGAAACCATGTTTGGATTGTGTATATTTTATAGTCAATCTGCAACACTGTTTTTTTCCTTCCTGCTTATGATACTTACAACATACTTAGTTTTCCCTAGATAATAATTTCTCATCATTTTATTGTTTAGTAAGTGCATACTAGTGCTTTTTATATACCTGAAGGTTAGATCTCCGAATTACCAGTGACTATTTTGATATTATGTATCATATCCTGAGTCTAAAATATTTAGCATCTACTTCTGTTTAAAAAAGGCCAGTGGGCCTCATATTAAGTACATACTGTCTCACTACATTCCTGTTACAAATGAAAATATATATACACATACATCTATATTTCTTTCTCCATATCAAGCAATCTGTCTACCTATATTTTTTTTCCAAAGAGAAGAAGCAAAGCTATCGCAAAAACAAAATTTTCCCAAATGTACCATTAAAATTGAAGAGGCCAATCTTGAATATGTACTGAAGGAAATCTCAGAAGTATGAATGATTGCTGTTTGGGGGAGTGTATTCCTCTGATGCAGCAATAATCTACCAATCTGCCTTCTGACTCTAATCATTTGCTTGGATTTTATTTCTTTCTATAAATGAGGTAATGAGATCCAGAGACTGAAGAGTGGAAATTTAATTGACAATGCAATAAACAGCCATCTAAAGTAAGCTTTTACAAAATGATACCACCACACATTGGAAATTTCAACTAAATTCAGAATAAATATAAACGGTTACCTTTTGCAATAGTCTATGAAGTTTGGTACCCTTTGAGAATCCCTTTCAATCACTATTAAGCAGAAGATTCTTTTAAAAGAGTGAAGATTAGCAATTATGTTTTGTGATTTCCCAGTACTGCTTTAACATTTCTCCTGTGGGTTAGATGATGTATCTGCGCACTTCAGGGCAAATACATTTCAAAAAATGTAATACAAACTGGTTATGTTTTATTAGGTTGGAGGAGAGCAGATATTTTTATAGGCAAAAATATTTTTTAATTTAGCACCGGCACTATTTTTCACTAGAATATACTGCCATTTTTGTGATAGTGCAACTCTAATTCAGGTAATAAATTTGGTTATAGTTTATTTCTAGCTGTTGATAACTTTCTCAAAGTGACATTAAAAAATGATGACAATTTTATATTAGTATGATTCAACTGTGTAACAACAAAGGGTGCTGTCCTGAAAATTCTGCCCAATTAAAGAAGTATGATGTTCCAATATGTAGTATAATATTCCATAAAATAAAAGTATACCTTATAAAAGTATACCTTATAAAATTTTTCAGTTCCTTTGAATTAATTTATTAATAGGAAATTTGAACAATAAAATTATTTTTACTGAGAAAGAAAACAAATATGCTCATTTGTATTGTTTTTATTTTTAGCTTGATGTAATTATTTTAGCATTATTTCTCCTGGTGTTAGTATTTCACTAGACTTTTCAAATACATATGTATATATATCAAATATATATTCATGTACAAAGACATTTGTTAAATAATATTATGTTAATATATTTGTATATTTATTATATTATATCACCTATGTTAACGATATTAAAGTTTAGTGTGGTTTTTAAAATCATCTGTTTTGTTATTTAAATATAATTTTACTTCAGGAAGCAAGATATTAAGTAGAAGCATGACTAAATATATTTTATTTGTAATTATTTAATCACATGTAACATTCATACTTTATTCTTTTGGACTATAGGTTGTTTTTTTCTTTTGTATCCCACTTTACTTCAATTTTCAGAGTTTATTTCAGGATATTTTTTGTCTTTAGAGCCAGATGGCACCTTACTCTTTGGCTATGTTAGGCCACTTTTCACTTTGAACAAGAAGCATTTTAAATGATTAAATGCTGTATGTCATTGTTTCATTGTACTTCAGATTTTCATGCCCATCCAATCTATAATGTGGCTCATCTGTGACTCAATCATCAGGGACATGAATTTTAGTGGGGAAGAGAATCTGACCAGCCTTGTTCCACAGAGCTCATATGAAATGTGCTGATGATCTTTGTGCTGGCTGCAGGAATGGTAATAAAACCTATTGGACTAACCATAAGCCTTCTCTAGATTAACATGATTTCAGAATTGTTCACCACTTTCACATGATCCTATGTACATAGCCACAACGGTTACATTGCACATTATGGTAGTCACTATTACATAGTGGTTTTGCTTCCAAAATTATATACACACAATCAGCAAAGCTGATTTTAAGTTTGGGAGACAGATTCTATTTATTCTTCAGGGAAAATGAAGCAGACAAAACTTTCAAGTTTTATCAGTTTAAACATTTCAGTTATAGACATTGCTAAAAATATAGCAAGGTGCAGTAAATGACTTTACGAAGTTGCATAACTCCTTGATTATAATTGTTTAAATTAAAACATGTTAATTAAAATTTAATTTAATTACTTTAATTTAACTGATATGCCTTCTGTCCTTCCTTTTGGAAATTTTCTGCCAATATTTAAGGCATAATTCAGGTTATGTTTATATACTTTTGCTGAAACTCATAAAAGTTCCATAAAATAAAATGAGGCTAAAATGATAATTACAATGGGAATTTCTTTTACTTTTTGTAATCTAGAATACTTACCATTGTTTCTCAAATAAACATTGCTTAATATTCATCTAGCCAGTATTCTTTACTTGGTTTTATTAACTTAAAGCAACAAATTACCTCATGCACAAAGTTGGTTCAGTAGCATTTATGCTTAGTTATAATTTGTTGAAAGACTCCTTATTATTGTCTTGATTTTTTTTATCATATGCAAGTGAGGTACTATTGGTTTGAGCAACTATGGAAATGAACATCACACTCCAGGATCTTGCTGCCTGTAGAATGGTTAACAATAGATAAAACACATTTATTCTTGTCAGCCTTTCAAAAAGTACCTTGGAGAATTACTGTAGCATTATGTACTATAAGCCTCAATGAAACTACGGAGTAAACTGTGACTTTCACAGGTATTTTATATCCTAAATGTATTGTGTGTTATTAAAGTAGCAAAGCTTTTTATGTTGATATTTGTGTGATCCCTGAAAATGAGATAATGTAGTATGGAGAAAAATCAGTACAGTTACAAAGGAGAGGTGTAGCCCACTGAATGCTTACTAGGCAAAAATGTAGGACCACGAAATTATTAATTGGGAAACTGACTTTTGTAACAGGACCTATATGCCACTGCATTGCACAGTTTTCTGGACTGTTCCTTAAATGGACACACATTTTAGTTTTGCCAATATCTGCCTTTATGATAACCAGCCAATTAAACACACCTGGATAGGCCCCTTGCACTACAATATGGTATTACTGCTCACCATCAGAACTGTCACTTGTCCTATATAGTGGCCCACCCAATTCCTGAGTGAAGAATGGTTCCCTGGCATAGAAATGCCTTTCTCTGTCTTTCCCTATAACAAAGGGACAGAGGGAGGATACAGATTGGCAAAACAGAAGGGAAAAAAGATTATTTCTGTGCATCTGCCAAGAAAAAAATCCCAAAGGATTATGTTGGCAGAGTATAATTTTTGAGAGCAAAATTACAGCATGGTAAGCAGGAGCGTGAATTTTAGTGGGGAAGAGAATTATTTTTAAAGAAGTCCTAGCAAGTCATATAAACTATATTTTACTTGTTTTTATGAGATGGATGGTTTACTATCAAGGTTAGTTAAGGTAGGATGACCATTAATATTTATTGAATGTCTATAATATTCTAAGAATCATATTAGGTATGAACATAGATTTTTGGTAATTCCCATATTGATATGAAATGAAGCCATTTTCGTTCCATTTTATCGATGAAGAAATAATCCATCAACTGATATTGCTTTCTGGAATAGCTCAGAATACATCTTTACCCTATTCATAATGGCAGTGTTTGATTGGTCAGGTCGCTATTTATAAAATTGAGAGTGAGAATAAGCAAAAGAGTCTAATGGAAGTTGGGTGACAATGTGTAGAATTCTGTACTCTACCCAAAATATAGATGTTGTATTCTTGAGTCTGGTGAAAACTTGCATTTATTAGTGAGATGTGACATGAAAATGATGCAAGAAAATATAAAATAGAAATGTCTAGTAATTGTCTATACTCATAATTTATATAGTTCTTTGACAAAATTGTCTTATTTGAGCCCCAAAGAAGTTCTTTGAAAATAATATGTTTAACTTCACTTAATTGAGGAGTAGACATGTTTGGTGATTTGCACAAATTCTAACAAACATAAGAAGTGTTGAAACTGAAACTGAGCTCTTCTCACTCTAAACCCTGTCATTTTTCAGTTTTAGTATGCTCAATATAGGTGAAATAACAATAACAAGAGTAATTAACATTTTAGAGTGCTTCCTTTGTGCAATGTTTTTGTATTAAATTCATTAATTCTCACATCAAATCTAGAAGGTGATACTTTTAATATCATAATTTTAGAGATGATAAAATCGAGGCACAGAAGTTAAATGATTTCCATCCAATGTCTCAGAGCTGGTATGTGTCAAAGATATGATTCAGGTACAGATAGTGAGGTCCTTGAGCTCGTGCCTTAAACATCATGTTCTCCTGTCTCTTTTTGTCACAGTGGATTGAAAGACTCCCTATAAATCCACCTATAAAGCCAACGTTATACCACTATTACAAGAGTTAAGTGATACATGTAATGATGTTGGAACAGTGTCTGGCACTCATTAAATTTCAACTATCATTGTCATGGCCTATATATTCAAGCGCTAATGATACAGTGTCTCAAACTGGAAAGGGTGGCTAATTCGGGAAATTTCTATAGGAAGGTGATCACTGAGCAACATCAATTTATCTTCTCTCATGGTTTTGTGGATCGGTGGAATAGCTGTTGATTTACATGATATCAGCTGGGGCTGGAGTCATCCAGGGGCTTGTCTGGAACATATAAAATGGTCTACTCACATGTCTATAGCCTCGGCATATATTAAAAAAATGAATTCAGCTGAGATGCTGAGACAGATGGGCCTCTGTTTTATCCATGTATTTCTAGGGCCTCCCTGTGTCAGCAGAGCCCCTTCACATGGAACCCCTCCATGCTTCCTCTCCTGCAGGGCACCCAGTCTCTTGCATGTTCCCTCAAGGTTCCCAGAGGCACAGAAGTGAATGCTTTGAGGTCTTTGAAGGCTGAAAACATTAGCTGGAACTGGGACAGCCTCATTTCCTCAATATTCTCATTGTTAAAATGAGTCAGAGTTGATCCAGATTCAATATAGGAGGGTATACACAGGGTGTATATATAGGGTTATCATTTACTGGAGGCTATCTTTACACAACGACCACCTCAGGGACACTTAGCAACCTAGTCACAAAATCTCATGTGCCTTCTTGTACCATCAAGTTTGTAAAGTTATAATTTACTCTTTATAGGTGTACCATTCTGAGTTTTGACAGTCATGTGTAGGTATGCAAGCACTACCACAAACAAGAAATAAAATATTTACATCACCCTAAACACTTTCCTTGCTTTCCTGTGTTCCTTTTAGTCAGTCAGCTCTCCACATTCCCATCTCTGGACAACCACTGATCTCATTTCTGTCATTATAGTTTGTCTCTTACAGAATGTCATTTATTTACTATTTTTATTTTAAGTTCCAGGATACATGTGAGGTATGTGCAAGTTTGTTACATAGCTAAATGTGTGTCACGGTGGTTTGCTGCACCTGTCAACCTGTCACTTAGGAATTAAGTCTGGCATGCATGAGCTATTTTTCCTGATGCTCTCCCTGCCCCTGTCCTCCCCTGACAGGCACCGGTGTGTGTTGTTTCCCTCCCTGTGTCCATGTGTTCTCATTGTTCAGCTCCCACTTGCAAGTGAGAACATGTAGTGTTTGGTTTTCTGTTCCTGCATTAGTTTGCTGAGGGTAATGGCTTCCAGCGTCGTCCATATCCCTGCAAAGGACATGATTTCGTTCCTTTTTATGGCTGCATAGTATTCTATGGCATATATGTACCATATTTTTTAAATTCAGTCAATCATTGATGGGCATTGGGTTGATTCTATGACTTTGCTGTTGTAAATAGTGCTGCAATGAACATACACGTGCATGTGTCTTTATAATAGAATGATTTATACTTCTCTGCATATATACCCAGTAATGGGATTGCTGGGTCAAATGGTGTTTCTGGCTCCAAATCTTTGAGGAATCACCACACTGTGTTCCACAATGGTTGAACTAATTTACATTCCCACCAAGGGCGTAAAAGCTTTCCTATCTCTCCACCACCTCGCCAGCATCTATTGTTTCCTGACTTCTT
Source organism: Theropithecus gelada (assembly GCF_003255815.1). NCBI lineage: Eukaryota > Metazoa > Chordata > Mammalia > Primates > Cercopithecidae > Theropithecus > Theropithecus gelada. The sequence continues at coordinate 102,745,344 of NC_037670.1, forward strand.
AATAATCCTCACTCTGACCGGCATGAGATGGTATCTCATTGAGTTTTTTATTTGCATTTATCTAATGATCAGCGATGTTGAGCTTTTTTTCCTATGTTCATTGCGCACATATATATCTTCTTTTAAGAAGTGTCTGTTCATGTCCTTTGCTCACTTTTTAATGTTTTTTTTTTTTTCTTGTAAATTTGCTTAAGTTCCGGTAGACTCTGAATATTAGACCTTTGTCAGATGGATAGACTGCAAAAATTTTCTCCCATTCTGTAGGCTGTCTATTAGCTCTGATGATAGTCCCTTTTGCTGTGCGGAAGCTCTTTAGTTTAATTAGATCTCATTTATCATTTTTTTGCTACTGTTGCAGTTGCTTTTGGCGATTTCGTAATAAAATCTTTGTCCATGACTATGTCCAGAATGGTATTGCCTAGGTTTTCTCCTATGGAATTTATAGTTTTGGGTTTTACATTTAAGTCTTTAATCAATCTTGAGTTAATTTTTGTAGAAGGTATAAGGAAGGGGTCAGTTTCTATTTTCTGCATGTGGCTAGTCAGTTCTCCCAGCACCATTTATTAAATAGGGAATCCTTTCCCCCATTGCTTGTTTTTGTCAGGTTTGTTGAAGAACAGATGGTTGTAGACATGGACATGTAGTTTGATTTCTGAGTCCTCTATTCTGTTTCATTGGTCTATGTGCCTGTTTTTGTACCAGTACCGTGCAGTTTTGGTTACTGTAGCCTTGTAGTACAGTTTGAAGTCAGGTAGCATTATGTCTCCAGCTTTGTTCTTCTTGCTTAGGATTGTGTTGGCTATTCGGGCTCTTTCTTGGTTCCATATAAATTTTAAAATATATTTTTTTCTAATTCTGTGAAGAATGTCATGGTAGTTTGATGGGTATAGCATTAAATCTATAAATTACTTTGGGCAGTAGGCCATTTTCATGATATTGATTCTTTCTATTCCTAAGCATAGAATGTTATTTCCATTTGTTTGTGTCCTCTCTGATTTCCTTGAGCAGTGGTTTGTAATTCTCTTTGAAGAGAACCTTCACTTCCCTTGTTAGTGGTATTCCTAGGTATTTTATTCTCTTTGTGGCAATTGTGAATGGGAGTTCATTTATAATTTGGGTTTTGGGTTCATTCATAATTTGCTTGTCTGTTGTTGGGGTACAGGAATGCTTGTGATTTTTGCACATTGATCTTGTATCCTGAGACTTTGCTGAAGTTGCTTATCAGTTTAAGAAGCTTTTGGGCTGAGTCAGTGGGGTTTTTTAGATATATGATCATGTTATCTGCAAACAAAGACAATTTGACATCCTCTCTTACTATTTAAATACCCTTATTTCTTTCTCTTGCCTTATTGCCCTGGCCAGAACTTCCAACACTGTGTTAAATAAGAGTGGTGAGAAAGGGCATCCTTGTCATATGCTGGTTTTCAAGGGGAATGCTTCTAGCTTTTGTCCGTTCAGCATGATATTGACTGTGGGTTTGCCATAAATGACTCTTATTATTTTGAGGTATATTCCTTCAATACCTAGTTATTGAGAGTTCTTAACATAAAGAGATGTTGAATTTTATTGAAAGTCTTTTCTGCATCTATTGAGATAATCATGTGGTTTTTGTCTTTAGTTCTGTTTATGCAATGAATTATGTTTATTGATTTGCATATGTTGAACCAGCCTTACATCCTGTGGTTGAAGCTGATTTGATCATGGTGGATAAGCTTCTTGATGTACTGCTTGATTCAGTTTGCCAGTATTTTATTGAGGATTTTTGCATCGATATTCACCAGGGATATTGGCCTGAAGTTTTCTCTTTTGGTTGTATCTACCAAGTTTTGGTACCAGGATTATGCTGGCCTCATAAAATGAGTTAGGGAGGAGTCCCTCCTTTTCAATCATTTGAAATAGTTTCCAAAGAAATGGTACTAGCTTCACTTTGTACCTCTGGTAAAATTCAACTGTAAATCCATCTAGTCCTTGGCTATTTTTGCTTGGTAGGCTATTTATTACTGCCTCAATTTCAGAACTTGTTATTGGTCTGTTCAGGGATTCAACTTCTTCCTAGTTCAGTCTTGGGAGGGCATTTGTGCCAAGGAGTTTATCCATTTCTACTAGATTTTCTGGTTTAGGTGCATAGAGGTGTTTATAGTATTCTCTTATGATTGTTTGTATTTCTGTGGGGCCACTGGTGGTATCCCCCTTATCATTTCTGATTGTGTTTCTTTGAACCTTCTCTCTTTTCTCTTTATTAGTGTAGCTAGTGGTCTCTGTATTTTATTGATTATTTCACAAAGCCAGCTCCTGGATTCGTTGATTCTTTTAAGGGTTTTTTTTTGTCTCTGCCTCCTTCAGTTTCGCTCTGAGATTGGTTATTCCTTGTCTTCTTCTAGCTCTGGGGTTTGTTTGCTCTTTGTTCTCTAATTTTTTAAGTTTTGAAATTTTGATGCTGATTTCATGTCTTTTTAGCTTTCTAATGTTGGCATTTAGTGCTATACATTTCCCTCTTAACCCTCCTTTAGCTATGTCCCAGAGATTCGGGTACATTTTCTCTTTTTTCTCATTAGTTACAAATAACTTCTTGACCTCTTCCCTTGTTTCATTATTTACCTAGAAGTCATTCAGAAGCATATTGTTCAATTTCCATGTAGCTGTGTGGTTCTGAGTGAGTTTCTTAATCTTGAGTTCTAATTTGATTGTGCCGTGGTCTGAGAGACTTATGATTTCAGGTCATTTGCTTTTGCTGCGGAGTGTTTTATTTCCAATTATGTGATCAATTTTAGAGTAAGAGCCATATGGTGCCAAGAAAAATGTATATTCTGTTGATTTTGGGTGGAGAGTTCTATAGATATCTATCAGGTCCACTTGATCCAGAGCGGAGTTCAAGTCCAAAATATCTAATTTTCTGTCTTGATGATCTATCTAGTATTGACAATGGGGTATTAAAATCTCCAACTATTATTGTATGGGGGTCTAAGTCTCTTTGTAGGTCTTTAAGAACTTGTTTTATGAATCTGGGTCCTCCTATATTGGGTGCAAATATATTTAGGATAGTTAGCTCTTCTTGCTGAATTGAATCCTTTATCATTATGTAATGACCTTCTTTGTCTTTTAAAAATCTTTGTTGGTTTAAAGTCTATTTTGTCAGAAACTAGGATTGCAACCCCTTTTTTTCTGCTTTCTATTTGCTTGGTAAATTTTCCTCCATCCCTTTATTTTGAGCCTATGTGTGTCTTTGCACATGATGTGTCTCATGAATACAACACACTGATGGATCTTGTCTTTTTATCCAGCTTGTCATTCTGTGTCTTTTAATTGGGGAATTTAGCCCATTTACATTTAAGGTTAATATTGTTATGTGTGAATTTGATCCTGTCATCATGATGCTGGCCAGTTAATTTTGCAGATTTGTTAATGTCTTGCTTCATAGTGTCATTGGTCTGTGTACTTCAGTGTGTTTTTGTGGTGGCTGGCAACAGTTTTTCCTTCTCATGTTTAGTGCTTCTTTCAGGAGCTCTTGCAAGGCAGGCCTGGCGGTGACAAAATCCCTCAGCATTTCCTTGACTGAAAAGGATTTTATCTTTCACTTATAAAGCTTAGTTTGGCTGAATATGAAATTCTGGATTTGAAACCTTTTCTTTAAGAATGTTTAATATTGACCTCCAATCTCTTCTTGTCTTGTAGGGTTTCCACTGAGAGGTCTGCTGTTAGTCTGATGGGCTTCCCTTTGTAAGTGACTTGGCCTTTCTCTCTTGCTGCTCTTAACATTTTTCCTTCATTACAACCTTAGAGAATCTGAGGATTATGTGTTTTGGGGTTGATCTTCTTATGGAGTATCTTACTGGGGTTCTCTGGATTTCCTGAATTTGAATGTTGGCCTGTCTTGCTAGGTTGGAGAATTTCTCCTGGATGATATCTTGAAGTGTGTTTTCCAACTTGATTCCATTCTTCCCATCTCTTTCAGGTACTCCAATCAGTCCTAGGTTCAGTCTTTTTACAGAGTTGCATAATTCTCAGAGGTTTTGTTCATTTCTTTTCATTCTTTTTTCTCTAATCTTGTCTGCATGCCTTAATTCAGCAAGATAGTCTTCAAGATGTGATATTCTTTCTTCCGCTTGGTCAGTTCAGCTATTGACACTTGTGTTTGCATCATGAAGTTCTTGTGCTGTGTTTTTCAGCTCCATCAGGTCATTTATGTTCCTCTCTAAACTGCTTATTCTAATTAAAAGCTCCCGTAATCTTTTATCATGATTCTTAGCTTCTTTGCACTGGGTTAGAATATAACCCTTTAGCTCAGCGAAGTTCATTATGGCCCACTTTCTGAAGCCTACTTATGTCAGTTCATCCAACTCAGCTTCAGCCCAGTTCTGTGCCCTTGCTGGAGAGGTGTTGCAATCATTTGGAGCAGAAGAGGCTTTCTGGCTTTTGGAATGTTGAGCATTTTTGCATTGTTTTTCCTCATCTACTTGGATTTATCTACCTTTGATATTTGAGGCTGTTGACCTTTGGATAGGGTTTTTGTGGAGTCTCTCTTGATGTTGTTGCTTTCTGTTTGTTTGTTTTTCTTTTAACAGTCAGGCCTCTCTTCTGCAGGTCTGCTGCAGTTTGCTGGGGGTCCACTATAGACTTGGTCCACCTGTGTATCACTAGTGGAGGCTGAAGAACAGTAAAGACTGCTGCCTGCTCCTTTCTCTGGAAGCTTCATCGCAGAGCAGTGCTAACCTGATGCCAACTGGAACTCTCGTGTATGAGGTGTCTAGTGACACCCCTGTTGGGAGGTCCCACCTAGTCAGGAGGCATGGGATCAGGGGCTCAATTTTAAAAAAGCAATCTGGCTGCCCCTTAGCAGAGCAGGTGCACAGGAATCCCACTCATCTAGATCCCCTGGACTTTTCAGAGCCAGCAGGCAGGAAAAATTAAGTCTGCTGAGCCTGAGACCATGGCCACCCCTTTCCCCAGGTTCTCTGCCCCAGGAAAATGAGAATTCTATCTGTAAACCCCTGGCTGAAGTTGATGAAATTCCTGCAAGGAGGCCCTACCCGGTTAGTAGGGAGAGATCTAGGTCCCACCTGAAGAAGCAGTCTGGCCATGATCTACCACAGCCTCTTTGCTGCGCTGTGGGGAATTCTGCCATCTTCCTAGCACTGGCAGGGGAAAACTGCTGACTAGATCTGCAGTAATGGTCCCTTGGGAACTCCGTAGTCTTAGGCCAACTCGAGGCTGCTGTGCTGGCCAGTTAGGAACCCAAGCCAGTGAATCTTTAGCTTGTCGGGTTCTGTCTGGGTGAGACCCACTGAGGGAGGCTGCTTGGCTCCCCGGCTTCAGCCCCCTTCCCTTGGGACTAGACGGATCATCTCCCTCACTGGAGTTCCAGGAGCTGGAGGAGTGTGCAAAAACTCCTCAAGCTCACTGCCTGTCCAAGCGGCCACCAACCTCAGTGGCTGCTGTGAGTCTGCACAACTTTGTGTGTGGGACCCAAGGCCCTGATGGTGTGGGCTCATGAGGGAATCTCCTGATCCACAGATTGCAAAAAATTCATGGGAAAAGCATTCCCCAGGCAGGTAACACAATTCTTCCCCATCTTCCTTGGCTAGGAGAGGGAGGTCCCTTTGCCTTGTGCAGCTCCTGGGTGAACCATCGTCCCATCCTGCTTTTCCTTGCAGCAACTGCCTAGTCAGTCCCAATGAGAGAATCTGGGCACCTCAGATGGAAATGCAGAATTTACTCCCTGTTTATGTTCATCTTGGTGGGAGCTACAGACCAGAGCTGTTTCTAGTCAGTCATCTTGGCCCCTCCTTCCAGAATGTATTTAAATTAGCAATCCCCAACTTTTGTGGCATGGAGTTGGTGGGTATGATTTCAGAATGAAACTGTTCCCCCACAGATCATCAGGCATTAGATTCTCATAAGGAGCGTCCAACCTAGATTCTTGGCATGTGCAGTTCACAATAGGGTTCACCCTCTTACGAGAATCTAATGCTGCCTCTGAGCTACCAGGAGCCAGAGCTCAGGTGGTAATGCTTGCTGGCCTGCCACTCACCTCCTGCTGTGTGGCCCAGTTCCTAACAGGCCCCAGACCACTACCAGTCTGTGGCCTGGAGGTTGGGGAACACCTGATTTAAATGGATTCATACAATGTGTATGGTTTCAGTCCTAACTTTATTTTCTTAGCATGATGGTTACATTGTGTCATTCCACATAGTTTGTTTCTTTTTGTCGTGGAGTAATATTCCATTGTATGAATATACCACAATTTATTTATCAGTTCACTAGTTGATGGAAATTTTGGTTTTTCCAGTTTTTGGTGAATATGAATAAAGCTGCTAAAGGGATTCATTCACATACAGATTTTTGGTTAGACATATGTTTTCATTTTCCTTGAATAAATACATAGGGGTGAGATTGTTGAGTCATATGGTAAGTTCATGCCAAGCTGCCTTTCAGAGATCTTGCTATGGTACATTCCCACCAGGAATTTATAAGAGTTTTAGTTGCTTCAAATCCTTGTCAACAGTTGGTATTGTTAAGTTTGTTTGTTTCCATATTCTAATAGGTATGCAGTGGGATATTATTGAGTTTTAGTGACCAGTGATGTGAGTATCTTTTTATGTGCTTACTTGCAATCTATATGTCTTGTTAGATAGGGTGTCTTTTAAAATCTTTTGTCCATTTTTCAGTGGGTTAGTTTTAGTTTTTGTTTTTCGTTTTTCACTTTTGAGAGTTTATTCTGAAAACTAGTTATTTGCATCTATACATTTTTTACACAATTCCACCCAATCTATGGCTTTGCTTTTCATTTTGCAACAACATTTTTTGAATACATAAATTTTAATTTTGATATAGTATAATTTATTTCTTATTATTCATGACTTTTATTTTCTTTTTAAAAATCTTTCAGTAACTGAATGTCACAAGAACTTTTTTCTATTTTCTTCAAGAAGTTTTATAGTTTTAGATTTTATATTTATGTCTATCACCCATGTTTTGGTATATAGTAGGAGGTATGAGTCATGAGCTGAATCCAAGGACAAAACAATATGTTCTGTATAATATTTGAATATTTTTTTATATTTCTAATATAAAATGACAAGGAAGGCAACATGTTGTATATTAAAGCTCTATGGAGGCAACTTGAAATACATTAGCTTATCTCTACTGGTGATCCATTGGATTTCTTTGTGTATTGATTTGGACTGTTTCCTTTTACACATATAAAAAACAAAAGCATTTATTTAACTGTAAGTTTAACAAAGTCCTAACAAGAATATATGTATACTGACAAAACAATGTCTTCAGTTACATTCAAGTTGATTTGACTCTAAACTTTTTACTCTGCTCTGTAAGTTTAAAAAATACAGTTCTAAGGAAGAAGGTATTTGAGCTAGTCCTATCACTAGCATCCCTAATTTGTGCTTGGGGAGGTCATTAAACTCTGTTTCAATTTTCTGACAAGAAATATTGAAATCAAGAAATAAGATGTTTTACATGAAAATGTCTTAAGGAGTATAAAATGCTATAATAATAATAATTAATAATAACAATTCTTACTTGACCTCAAACCACCCTAGATCATTCCAAGAATGTCTAACAGAGTAATCTTCTAGGCTGATGTTTAAGCCAATTCAGAATTCACTGCCTTCTAATAAGTATCCTGTTCTCAACAGATGCCCAGAAAATATAGCCATCTGCTCTCTCTTCTGCTCTACCCAGTTACAGCTTGGCTTATTCATACCTCAATACTTCTTTTCTCTTCTTCTTCCTTTCATTGTTGGCATGCTCAGCAGTTGGCATTCCTTAATTATACTATGAGCTTCCTGAGACTACACAATCAAAATGTAAGAACATGTGGGATAGAAGTTGCAGGGCTCTGAAAATTTTTTATGGAAGTTTAGAGAGAGGAGGTTCTACTATAACTGATGAAATTGTGGATAATTAGATGATTATAGTAAGGATTAGTAATAAATTTTTGAAAGATTGCTACTTTTAGCTTCTTGACTTCTTTATCATTTCTGTGTGTATTTATTTCCACATCTATAGACATGGATTAGTGATCATGTTTTTAAAATGTTCTATAAGCCTTTGGTAAAGAGTTGTATACAAGTGTAAAGTATTGTTGTCTTTCTATTGATTGTGTCTTAGAATTTTGCACAGCTTGAGAGAATATGTATCTTTTCAAGGCATTTTATCCTACGTTAATTTTGCTTCTCTATATCTTGATTTGATTGATATTGAAAAAAAACTCCATTTCAACAAAACTTTTTTGAAAATAACATACACTGGAGAAATAGAACAATGGTTTATCATAAAGTGTTATATTCCCATGTGAGAAAGCAATTTCTAATGGTACACGTAAATATTTCAATCACTTAAAATACCACATTGAAAACTGATTGTGAGATCAATGCTTGTTGAAAGAATCTAGCAAGCCTTTTGTGTAAGAGTCATAATTTCCTACACATATTTTAAGATACTGTGCCATAGAAACTTGTGTTTGGTGCTCACAAAGTTCCAATGAGTATAGATTTTATGTCAAATGAAAGCAGCATTGATGTTGCTTGGCTGTAACAGAATTATGTCCTGTTAGTTAGAAAGACAAGGATAGAATGAAAATAATTGTTTGGCATGAATAAAATAAATTAATTTTTTCCAAGTTATTCTCAGGTTGTATTTTTATGCATTTCTCTTTTTTCTTCCTTATAACTTCTCTGCTCATTATTGTTTAATTTTAAGGGTTCCATTATTTTTCATCATTATTTATTCTCTTTCATTAAGAGGGCATAAACCACATATTATGCTTGAATTCTAAGTATTTTTACAGCTGTTGTTTTCTTTGTTTATTAAGGAATAAAGCTACATATATTTTCAAAATATTTGGAGGCATTTTATACAAATTTAAAGATAATTCATACTGATAGCCTTTATATTTAACTGCTAAGAGTAAAAAGATAGAGAGTGATCAAAGCCAATCCTAATCAGTCACTACTGAAGTTTTTAGATTCAGTTTGATCTCATTTGCTGTTATTCTGTATCTTTTAGCAGAGCCTCTGCAATTATTTGTGTTTATTTGTTTCAAATAAGACCTTGATGTTTCTTTTCTTCTTATATCCTAAAAATAAAATGAGGCCTAAATTATTTTTATGAGTGTCACCCTATCCAAGTGCAGAAATCTTTAGGATGCTGTCATGAAAAGAGAAGCTTGTAAGCCCATTTCTCACGTGTAAAAGACCATGGGAAAAACATAAGCCTTCTTTAGTCTTTGCTGTAGAAACTTAATGTATAATTGAAAAAGGAAGAGTCATGCTCTGTTAACAACTTTGCTCCATTGAATTAAAAGCTAACACAATGACATACTGATCCTACACTAGAAACTAATACTTTTAGAATGCTTTAACCAGCATGCATCAAATTTACAATGAGGGAGGGATGATACAGAATACTCATATTTCTGACTCTGTAGATCTATTTAATTTTCCAACTTAACTCTCCAAATGTGCTTTCAGTGAAATATAGCTTCATATTCCAGAAGTAAAAGTGTAGCTTCAATGGACTTACATCATTCATTACATCATTATGTTCTATAAGGACTTATTAGGAGTTAGGTGACATTTAGACTTTGAGGAGATGGAGACATGAAAATTCCTTCCTTTAAATAACTCAGTCTATATTGGGAGAGTCAGGCAAACCAAGGATTTCAACACAGTGAAGTAATTACTCTAAGGTTAAGTTTGCAATATGATGTAATGTCTAGTTCATAATTGAAAATATGTCTCTGTAGTTCCAGTGATAGCCTGAGTTACCTATACAAATTTGGAATTCACTGGTTTATGGCTAAAGCTATAGGATGGAAAGGAATTAACTAGGTAGAGTGAGTAAAGTGAGGTGTAAGGAAAATGGGAAATAGAATCTTGGGAACTTAAGAGAACAATGGAAGAAGAAGCAACAAAGATAGAGACAGAGAAACTGAATGGTAATGATCAAAAGATGGAAAGAACCACGAGACATGAATATCACTGAAAATAAATGAATGGGAGAAAAGTGGAGAGAGGGATGTGCATGGAAGAAGCAGTCAACTAAAGCAATTGATGTGTAAGTCAGTATATACTCTGTAATGTGTCCAATACATTTATAAAAGTACAGCCACTGGAAAAACACTGGCAGTGGAAGTATAGACAAAGGCCAATGAAGCATATTTACAAAAGATGGTAGAAAAATAGGCTAAGGATACATAACGACATATCAAAGAAATTAAGAGAAGAGGAACATTTTAAAAGCAGAAGGTGGTCAACTTTACTGTTGCTACCAATAAATAACAACTATGCTGAAAATAAATCAGTGAATTTGGCAATTAGGTGGATTTTAATTATATACTGATTAGTGTGATGATTTGACTAATGTTCATTTTCTTCATTATATGGTAAACCATAGGAGGGCATGGTGCTAATCCATTTTGCGCAGGGTTGATGAGGGTTGATCACAATGATAAGCAATGGGGAAATTATTCAGTAGAAATAAAGAGATTGACAATAGAAGAAAGGAATGACTCACGGAGCAATGCCTTGAGGACAGAGAGAAAAATGAGATTTAGAGCACTATGGTTGGATTAACAAGGAAAGGAGGAGGGACCTTCTTTTATTTATTTCACTATTTTGAATGACATCTTTTAGTTTTATTCAATCTTGAATGTGTTTTTGCTAAGGAGATGAATCTTAAACATCATAATATTGACTGCTTGTGATATTGGAAAATACAATTTGTCAGGTGAAGATATACTTCTTCACATTTCAAAAATAATTTTAGATTCTCTTCCCTATTTTAAAGCTTGTATATCTTCTAAAATGTTAGGGTCCTTTTCTTTTTTCCCTGAGCCAGGTCATTTCAACAACTTCAAAACCAAACACACATCATAATTATATTGAGATTTAATTCTTAATGTCAATGGGATAAATTTAAAGCTTAGAATATCAGTCTTAAGTCATCAACAAATATTATTCCAGTCTACCTCTCTTGTTCTACAACTGAAGAAACATGTACTAGGAATATGATATTTATTTTATCATGGCATACAATATTCAGATAAACCCTAGCTGCTTCTTATTCAAAAGGAAAATATGAGAAAACTGTCAGTATATGAAGTCATGATTGGTATTTTAGCCTCATGCTATTCATCCTGTTATTGTTTGTATTCCTCATTATTTAATATTTTAGTCTTCTAAAGATTTGGCAACACTTGATGAAGTTCTTCAGTGGCAGACGCATCTATAGTGCTTTCACCTTGAGCTTATGCAGAGAAAGTTCTACTGTGGAAGAAAGATAATAAATACAAGAGAGACTGCAGATTAGAGAGAGTATTTATGACCCTTAAACATGTGTATATGAAGGGATAACAAGTATTTAGCCTAAGTCCTTATAGTAGTTGGCATTTTAAAGGAATTGAAACTTCTAAAAATAAAGTATACTGACAGTCACATTTGCCTACATTAGTGATCTCACTGAAAAGCTATTTAATTTGGCACACAGAACTCCTCAGCATAGTTACAATCAGGCTTTTTTGGGGTTATCAATTTCCTGGTGAAATAATTATAGTAACAGCTTAACAGTCTTTTCTTATCCTTTCTTTTAGAAGAAGTAAGCATGTTTTACTGAAGTCATGTACACAGCTGTGATTTGAATGGCAATATTTATCTTACATCTGTGAAGGCTGATTTTCCTGACCTTTGCTTCAGCATAATTGAGTTAAACACTCAGGGGACTGTGTTACTATATTTAAGACAATATGCATAATGGGTGTTATTTAGCTAAGTGGTGTCTGCCCAGTAGGTGCTCACGATCCAGGGACAGAGGCCGACTCACATGCAATTAACTATTCTATGAGGGTGAGTGTAATTGAGGGCCATAGGAGAACTTTAGTAGTGGAGGGTTTCTTGTGTTTCTCCCTTTGTCTGGACTGCCTGCCTCAAGCAGTGTTCTTGACCCATGTAAGCTATGTAGTGTTTCCATTCTCTTTTTTTTTTATTTTTGAGACGGAGTTCACTGTTGTCGCCCACACTGGAGTGTAATGGCACGATCTCGGCTTACCACAACCTCTGCCTCCCGGGTTCAAGCGCTTCTCCTGCCTCAGCCTCCCTAGTAGCTAGGATTACAGGCATGTGCCACCACGCCCAGCTAATTTTGTATTTTTAGTAGAGACAGGGTTTCTCCGTGTTGGTCAGGCTGGTCTCAAACTCCCTACCTCAGGTGATCCACCCGCCTTGGCCACCCAAAGTGCTGGGATTACAGGCATGAGCCCCCACACCCAGCGTAGTGTTTCCACTCTCTTATCTACCGTACTAATGTCTGTGTCTCTCTTGGAAATCATTGCCCTGATCTTGAAACTTTACTTCACCCATTGCTTGTTGAGTGGTTTGGAAGACTTATCTCGGGTCTATGTCCTATCCCTGAAAAATCTTGCCACAGTTGCTCAGGAAGAGTGTACAAACTCATTTCCCCAACATGAGAGTCACAAAAATTGTGAAAAAGTTTTCCCTAAAATTTCTGTGAGAAGGTCCTGCTGATTATGTTTGTTCTCAATTATATACTCTTTTGGGAGGAAAGCCTGTAGCTTGCTCACTCATGGGACAGATCTTTCGTGGGTTACATGAAGAGCAAATCTGTGAATGCTGTCCATCCTCTGCTTGCTCCTGCTTTCTTGTGGTTACCATCTCTGTCTTTAACCTTTAGTTTTTGGCTGAGTGAAAAATTTCCAAAGACTTCTTAAATCACTACACTCAGATACAGGAGACATAGTAGAGCTCACTTGTAGAAAGTGTCTTTTTTCTGGTACAGGGAAGAATATGTGGTTTAGAGACACCCTTCCCTAGTATGTGCCATAAAATAGCCTATCTAAACCTTGGAATATTATTGTGTTAAATTACACATAGCATGTTTAAATGTCCTTTTATGAATAATTTAAAGCAAAAAGGAAAGAAAGAAGAAAGAAAGAAAGAAAGAAAGAAAGAAAGAAAGAAAGAAAGAAAGAAAGAAAGAAAAGGATTAAAANAAAGAAAGAAAGAAAGAAAGAAAGAAAGAAAGAAAGAAAGAAAGAAAAGGATTAAAATTGTTGCTGTAATTGAATAATAAAATTTACTGTGTGTTCTGAAAGTCAGGACTCAAAGCAAAATTATCGAAAGCAATAAATATGTTAAATCCCAAAGAGATATATTGTAGTCCTGGCCATATGTTAAATTTTTTCCCATGTGAAACATTATATAGGGGACAAGGGTCATTCACAATTTTATTACAAATATAAAAACAGTTTACCTGTGGCAATTTCTGGATAGAAGTTTATGGCAGCAAGAATAACACATTCAAAGTGCTCTTAGAACAAAAGTAAAATTATCAGAACCATGAAATCCCACAGTTTTTGCCACATTCGTTTCTCAAGAAAGACTAATTATTTGAAAACAAAATAAAGCATGCATTTGTGTAATCTTTCACCATCAAACACACATACTTCTAAAATACAAAAGTTTTCAAATTATCATCTGTGTTCATTAGATAATTCATCTGTCTTAAAGTTTCTAAATCAATAGATTTAGTGAATCATGTTATTCTGAAGAATGAGGAAACTGAGTAATTATCCTCAATCGTACAATTGCTACTGTTATAATGATACCTTTAGTGCTCTTAAACTTTACATCAAAACCCAATTGCTCACAGTGGACACCTGCCCATTTGCACGCCATAAACTGACTTTCTTTCTTTTCCTGTCTTAAGTTCCCATTCTCCCACCAGTGATTCTTGGGTTTGTCTCCCAAATAAACTACTCACTCAAATCCTACTCATAGGATCTGCTTTGGGGACAAACCAACCTAACACAATATTTAAAGAAAGTTTAAATACTATTTGTTAAAATATGTTCTGTGCAAGGAAGGATATGTGGAATAATCTTATTGAGATCAATTTTATTAACAATAAAATTCAAAAGGAATTTGAGGTATCAACTATTTGAGATTTATTTTCTATGTATATCAGGCTATCATATATTATGCCTTGGTTTTGATATTTTACTTTTAAATCTGGCTTCTCTGTATTTTCTCTCTCTAGTTATCTCAGCTGTGGTAAAAGTAGTCTGCATTGCTATCACCATTGCTTAGAGCAAGGTGGCTGGATAAAGTGATGTGACTATCAAAGGGTAGGATAAAAATTTCATCCTAAATATTCCTTCTCATAATCACATAATCCTTTAAACCAAGGATAACCTGAAAGAAAAAATAATGATCCTAATTTGAAGGAGTCTCAAGAATCCAAACTTTAACATTGGAATGTATGAGATTTAGAAATGAAGGCATCAACAACTATGAGAATACCAAAAGGTAAACATGGTCCTGTAACTACCACATATCAGGTCAGCAAACAGAATTTCTCCCAAGCAAACATCGTTGGAATTGCCCATAGGGCAGTTCAGCAAAGAGTGGGGCTCTTTTTTTCTTTTCTATGGGTTCTACTATGTCAGTAATGGAAATTGTGAGTCATCTCTCTGTCTATTGGGAAAGCATATCATCTCTTGTGCCTGGCAAGCAGCTCATCACATGAGAGAGCCTACCAGGCTCAACCATGAATTACATAATCTGCCTTCAAAGGAATCAGAGGATTAACCAGGTGTTCCTAAAATATTACATAACTGTGAAAATCGTGGGGAGATACATAGATAGTTTCAACAACTGCCTTGATGAGGAGCATAATTTCTCAGGAGAGTAGAAACATATTTTCTTTTTTCTCTAAAACTTGAAATATATATATTTTTTCACTAAATGCTAAATATGTTTTTGATTTGATTGGTTAGAAATTAACATGTTTTGGTATTTTTCCTATTAAAACAATCAAAATTGTTTTTAAATAATTTTAATTCTTTTGCTGACAGGTAAAATGGAATAACAGGGACTGGGTCTACTCCTCTACTGAACAACAAAGAAAGGTGAAATTATAAGAGAAATATTATTTATGATACTGAGTATCAGGCAATAAACAGGAGTAATTTTGGAGAGATAGAAAACAAATAAAGTGAGACCCTATGATTGCCTGTTGGGAAGGTTTTCAGAGAAAATAAAATTGAGGGTCTGGGGAGACCAAAGCAGTTAGAGTTCGACCAAAGTCAGTTAATATTAGCAGATAGAAAAAAAGCAGCATGAAGAGAGATTTCTAGAGAAACGAGGAGACTCCTCTTCAAGTATTCAGCTAGATACTGATCACCACAAGCCTGTGAGAAAACTACCTAGAAAAACTATCTGAAAAGATTGGGATAACAATGCCCAGAAGTCATACCTATTCCAGGACCTGAAATACTGCCTATTAGCACCAGCCAGACTGGAAAACTTCAAGATTTATAAGGCATTGGATAGAATAGATAGAACAGTTTTCCTTCAGTAGATAAAGCAAGCTTTTAAGTTGTTTTAACTCAAGCCAAACCCCAAAGGAAGAAACTGTTTCTAAGTAACTTGCCTGCACATAACAATAATGCTCAAGAATATTTATAGTAATATAACAATATCCATTATTCAGCAAGGTGAAATTCAAAATGTCTTGTATTCAACAAAAATTAACAAACATACAAAGAAGCAAGAAAACATGACCAATAATTACAGGAAAAGTTAATTAAAACCAACCCAGACTTAACACACATGTTAGAATTAGTAGACAGGGACATTAAAACAATCATAATTTTATATTTCATATGTAAAAAAAATTAGTAGTATTAAAAATGCACACCCCCAAACTTCTAAAGATGAAAACTGCAACGTATGAGATGAAAAAGAAACTGCATAGGATTAATGGTAGCGTACATATTTCAGAATGAAGAATAGTGAACTTGATGCTATAGCAATAGAAAGTATTCTGAAAGTTACACAGAGAGAAAAGAAAATTAAAACAAATAAAGTGTAAATGAGCTGCAGCACAACTTTGAGAGGTCCACTTATATATGTAATTGTAGTCCCCAAAGGAGAGATAAGGCTAAAAATTATTTGAAGAAACAATGGCTGAACATTTTCCAAATATGATAACAAATTCAAGAAACTCAACAAACACCAAGCATAAGAAATATAGAAACAATATGCCAAGAAACATGACAATCAAATTGCTAACATCTAGTGATAAAGAGAAAATTTTAAAGCAGCCAGATGGAGAATATTTCACAGACAAGAACAAAGATAAGTATAGCAGCATATTTCTCATCAGAAGAAATATGCTTTAAGTATTGTATTAATATGCTTAATAAAAAGTGCCATAAGAGCTTACATAAACTTAAGTACGTTAAGGTGCTTAATTAGAAAATCTTAACTAAAAATTTTAGACACAGCAAAAATATCTCGCAAAAATAAAAGTGAAATAATGACTTTTTGAAATTACAAAAGCTAAAATCATTTATTATTAGCAGACCTGTACTATAAATAAGCCTTTAAGACGGAAGAAAAATGACATAAGATGGAAATAAAGTTCTCCACAAAGAAATGAAGAACACTAGAAATGATATAATGCCAAAAAATACAAAACATGTATCTTACTGTTTAAATATCTTTGAAAAAAATTGACCATAAAGAAAAAAAATGTAATGTGGAATTTATAATCAATGTGCAATTGAAATGTAAGACAATGATAGCAGAATGATTGGGAAGATAAAATTGAAATATATTAGTTTAAATTTCTTATACTTTATGTAAAGTGATATAATCATTTTAAGGCACATTGTAATTATTTTAAAATATATACTACAAGCCACTCAACTAATAGAACAAAAATTTGTAACTAATAGATCCTCAATGCAGAATAAAATGGAATCATAGAAACTATTCAATTACTCCAAAAGAAGGAAGGGAAAAGGAGAAAAAAAATCAAGAAAAAACAAATGTTAAATAAGGAAAACAAAGTTAAAGATATTAGGCTAAAACTTAATAAAATCACTAATCACACTAAATTTAAATAATTCATATATATTTTTTAAAAGGCAAAAAATTGGCAGATTGAATTTAAAAAATCAAAACCACATATATGCTACATACAAAAACTGATTTCATATACAAAAACACAAATGTGTAAAAGTAATGCTGAAGGAGAAAATACTGCATTAACATAATATATCAAAAGAACTACATTAATGTTAGAGTTGATTTCAAAGCAAATAATATTAAAAGGGATAAGTACAGTAATTATAAAATTATAATGAGGTCAATTTATCAAAAATAAGTAGCTCATAAACATTCATGCACCTAATAATAGTTTCAAAATACATGAATTAAAGATCCCACAGAATTTTTAAAAGAAAAATAAAAGTCACCATTGTAGTAGGATTTTTAACTTTCTTCTATAAATAGCTTATAGAAAATTAGAAAATCAGTAAGAATACAAAACATTTGAACACCACTACCAAGTAGCTTGATGCAATAGATATTTATAGAATACTCCATCCAATATTATAATGACCATTATTTTCGAAGGCACACCAAATATTTACCAAAAATTATTGTGGGATACAAGTCAGACCTTAAGAATTTCAAAATAATTCCAGTTAAAGTGTTTTCTCTGACCATAATACAATTAAATTAGAAAGAATAACAAAAATTCTTGGGTAATTCCCAGGTACTTGGAAACTAAATAATATAATTCTAAATAATATATAGGCCAAAGCAAAATGAAAGGAAACACTGAATGAAAATATATCAAAATGAAATGAAAATATATCAAAATTTATGAGATGCCAATTAAATATAATTTAGCAGAAAATTTATACAGTAAACATTTATATTAGAAAAAATTGACTCAATAACTTCAACTTCCCCTCTACAACAGGAAAAGAAAGAAAAAATTAAACCCAAAGTAATTACTTGAAAGGAAACAACAAGAATCAGAGTGGATAGCAATGAAATAGAAAAGAGTGAGATGATGGCTATATCAGTGAAGCAAAAATCTGATTATTTGAGAAGATCCATAAAATTGATATACTTCCAGCATGACTGATCAGAAAAAGAAAGTTAAAAATTAACAATACCATAACTAAGAAAGTTGACATTACAAAACTTACAAACATTAGAATATGGTTAAATAAATATTATAAAGAACTTTATCCAATAATATTGACACTTTATTAGGCTGGTGCAAAATAATTGCATTTTTGACATTACTTTTAATGAATTAAATAGATGAATAGATTTCTTAAAATTTACAAGTTATCAAAGCACACACCCAAGAAGAAACAGAAATTCTGAATATCTTTATACATGTTTAAGACCTTGAATGTGTAGTTAAGAATTAAAAACAAAAACAAACAAACAAAAAACTCAAGTCCTAAATGGCCTCACTAATGAATTCCACCAAACATTTAAGAAAGTAGTGTTAATAATTTCATTCAAATATTTTCAGAAAATTGAAGAAGTGGAAGTGTTTTCCAACCAGCACTTCCCTGATACCAAACCAGAAAAAAACATAAGAAAACTTAAGACCAAGATTCCTTATGAACATAAATGCAAAAATTATAAATGAAATTTTGGCAACTCAAATCTAATTAGGTATAAAACATTAGGACATCATAGCCAAGTATGGTTTTTCCCAAGGATGCTAGGTTAAGTGTTTAAAAATTTTCAACACAAATTACTAAATTAACGAAACAAAAAAGAAAACCATATGATTATCTCAATAAATTAAGAAAAAACTTTTGATAAAGACCAATATTTATTACTAATAAAAGTGTTCAGCCAAGTAGAAATAGAAAGGATCTTCCTCAACCTGGTACAGCACATCTATTAAAAAGTTACAGTTAAAATAGTATTTAATCTGGAATTATCAGACTTCAGACAAAAATATTCACTCTCATTACTTCTATTGAATATTGTATTACATATTCCAGACAACTTAATAGTTAAAATAATTTTAAAGTATTCGGAATGGAAACAGAGAAATAAAACACTATTTACAGGTGCCATCATAGATGGCATGTAGATGCTATGTAGAAAATCCAATGTACAGATGCTATGTAGAAAATCCAATGACATTTACACAAAAGATACTAGAATTCGTACAGTACATGCATTCATTAAGGCTACAGAATACAAGATAAATATACAGAAGCACATAGGGCTTTATTTACTAGTAATGATAATTTGGAAATTAAATTTAAAATGTCCCCAATAATAGCATCAAATTATAAAAGATATAGAGATAAATTTGATAAAATAAGTAAGAGTAATATACTGAAAATTACAGCATTACCTAGAGAATGAGAGAGGACCTAAATAATAGAAATATAAGACATCTTCATGGGTCACAAGATGATATTATTAAATTATCAATTCTATAAGTCAAACCCTAGAATAAATTTTTGGTGAAAATTATAAGTTGATTATAAAATTCATATGGAAATTCAATGAACCTAGAAAACCTAGAAGCTGTGAAAACAATTTTGAAAAGAAAAGAGAATGAAGTTGAGGATTAACAATTTGGGGCTCTTGTACTGATTTAGGGGCTTTGTAAAACTACAGTAATCAAAACAATGTATATTTGAATCATGATAGAAAAATAGATCAATAAATCAGCATAGAGAGTTCAAAAATAGAATATTGTATATGTGCACAATTTATTTTTCATCAATGTGAAATAGCAATTCAGTGGAGAAAGAAAGTCTTCCAACAAACAGTACTGGAACATTCAGATAATCATAGGAAATAATGTGAACTTTGTTTCATATCTCACAACATATATAAAAAATTGACTCAGGCCGGGCGCGGTGGCTCAAGCCTGTAATCCCAGCACTTTGGGAGGCCGAGGCGGGCGGATCACGAGGTCAGGAGATCGAGACCATCCTGGCTAACATGGTGAAACCCCGTCTCTACTAAAAATACAAAAAACTAGCCGGGCGTGGTGGCGGGCGCCTGTAGTCCCAGCTACTCGGAGGCTGAGGCAGGAGAATGGCCTGAACCTGGGAGGCGGAGCTTGCAGTGAGCCGAGATCGCGCCACTGCACTCCAGCCTGGGTGACACAGCGCGAGACTCCGTCTCAAAAAAAAAAAAAAAAAAAATTGACTCAAAATGCATCATATATCTAAATGTATAATCTAAAATTATAAAATTTCTAGAAGAAAACATAGGATAAGCTTTGCAACCTTGGGTTAGGCAATGATTTTTAAAATATGAAATCAAAAGCATGATTAATCAAACACCTTGGTAAAATGAATTTCATCAAAATTAAAAACATCTCCTCTATAGGAGATATCATTAAGGAAATGGAAAGAGAAGTTACCGACTGGGAGAAATCATTTGCAAATGATGTACCTAATAGTGGACTGGTATTCCGAATATGCAAAGAACTCCTAAAACACAAAAATAAGAAATTAAACAAACCAATAAAAACAAGCAAAAGACTTTAACAAATAATTCACAAAAATACAAAAATCAATCTATAGATACAAGAAAAGATGTACTCAGAATCATTAATCATTAGAAAGATAAAAATTAAAATCACAATTAGTACTACATGCCCACTAGAATAGCTAAAATTTATTAAAAGATATACCATACTAGGTCTTTGTGAAGATATGGAAGACTGGAAATCTCATATACTGTTAGTGGAATGTTAAATGAAACAACCATTTTAAAAAGCAGATGACTTTTTGAAAAAGTTGATACACTGACTATATTATCTACCTATTTCATTCCTATTTTTAAAACCTGAATGTTTATGTCCTCAGAAAGATGTTACACAAATGCTTTAAGAAGCTTTATTCATAATAGTCAAAAACTGAAAACAATGGCCATCAACATGTGGATGGATAAACTAACTGTGCTGTATTCATATAATGGGACGGGATGCTTCTCAGCAACAAAAACATGAACTGCTGACCCATGCTTTACTCAGATAAGCCTCAATATAATTATGTTGAATAAAAGAATTTTGACAAAAAAAAAAACCCACATACTGAGTGGTCTCCATTTATATAAAATTCTAGGAAATGCAAATTTACATGTGGTGACAGCAGATCAGTGGCTGAATGGGGATAGAGGAACACGAGAAACATCACAAACTTTTCAGAGTGATGGATATATTCATTGTCTTGATAAAAAGTGGCAGCACATCACAAACTTCCTTTTTGTCTCACTGGGTAATGAGTACTATTTGCATAATTTGCTTCACTCTGTTTTACTGGTTCCCCAAAATGGATATTGCTAATGAAAGAAATAATGTTATATTTGCTAATGGCTGGACCCTACCCACTTGTATTTTGAGTTTCTTCGTGACACAATTGTCAATTAAACTTTGTAGTAGATATTGATCACAGGATTTGGGTTTGTCTCTTTTCATGAAGGAAAAAAGGAAGATTCCAAAAGCTGTATTTGTCATTGCTTCTATTTTTTTCAAATTATCTTAGCAATATTTTGTAGTTTCCAGTGTTAAAGGACTTGTACATCACTAATAGATGTGCATATTCTAATTAAAAGTATTCTAATACTTTTCCATTAGTTATTTGATTTATAAATGCTATTTTGATATCACTTTAGAATATCATTTTCTAATATTCCTTGATAAACATAGAAAATAAACACATTTGACTTTTATATGTTAATTTTGTATCCAGAGTTGTATTTATCAACTAATAATTTATCTAGTTTTCTATGTGCACAAGTATAGCATCATCATGGGACTGCAGTATTTCTTCTTTTAAATCCTTAAAGCTTTTACTTATTTTGTGTGACTCATTACAATGACTATGCCCTCTAGCACAATGGTGAATAAATTAATGTAGTAGGCATTCTTTTTGTGTTCCTAATAGTACCACAACAATGATGTTTGCTGTAGGTACAATGTTCCATTTCAATACTAATCTTCTGATGATTTATTTTATCATCTTGAAAAAATTTTATATTGTACATTGGTTTTTATTGTTTACCACTAAAGGGACACACTTGTTTTCTTTATTGTGTTTATGTGCTGAATTAAGACTGACATTAAACAGCTTTTGTTTCCTGAAATAAATGCAAAATATATGTTGCTGGATTTGATTTCCAGTTCATGGTGTGTTTACAGTTTTTGTGACTAGGTTCATGTGAAAAATTATTCTGTAATATTATTCTATTAATAATCTTGTACCATTTTGATTTCAAGATAATGGTTGCCTCATCAAATAAATTTGGCGGATTGTATTTTTTATATTCCATAATTTTTTTGGGGGGGAGGTGGATAGAGTCTCACTTTGTCTCCCAGGCTGGAGTGCAGTGGCATGATCTTGGCTCACTGAAACCTCCACCTCCTAGGCTCAAGCAATTCTCATTCCTCAGACTCCTGAGTAGCTGGGACGACAAGCGTTCACCCTGATGCCCAGCTAATTTTTGTATTTTTAGTAGAGAGAGGGTTCTGCCAAGTTGGCCAGGCTGGTCTCGAACTCCTGACCTCAAGTGATCTGCCCACCTTGGCCTCCCAAAGTGCTGAGATTACAGGTGTGAGCAACTGCATCCAGCTCTTGGATGTTTGTTTGTTTGTTTGTTTGTTTTGAGACAGAGACTCACTCTGTGGCCCAGGCTGGAACCTCCACTTCCCAGGTTCAAGCAATTCTGCCTCTGCCTCCCATGTAGCTAGGATTACAGTTGTGCACCACAATGCTCAACTAAAGTTTTGTATTTTTAGTAGAGACAGAGTTTGCTTTCACCATGTTGGCCAGGCTGATCTTGAACTCCAAAACTCAAGTGATCTGCCTGCGTTGGCCTCCCAAAGTGCTGAGATTACAGGCATGAGCAACTGTGTCCTTTCGTATGATTTTTTTTTTAACGCACACATTTATTAATTAAGTGGGCACAGTTTGTGGTCCACCAAAACAATTACAACAGTAACATTAAAAATCACATTGATCACAGATCACTATAACAGATAAAATAGTAATAAAAATTTTTAAATATTGCAAAAATTATCAAAATGTGACAAAAAGACTATTGACATCATTTTTCCAAGCATCATGTGTTGTTTGAAAATTTTAATGTAAGTTTGGTTTTATTCCCTATGTATTTGGTGAAGTAGTGTAGGTTTAATTGTTGGCTATTTTGAATGATAAATTTAATTTCTTTAATAGATTTAAGATGATTCATATTTCTGTCTTTTTTGTGTCCATTTTACAAATCTGTTTTTTTCTTGAAATGCGTACATTTCATCTGAAATTTTTGATTGATTTGCACAAATACATTGGTATTTGATGGGTAACTTGATTGACGTATTAGTCCGTTTTCATGCTGCTGATAAAGACATACCTGAGACTGTGAAGAAATAGAGGTTTAATGGACATACAGTTCCACATGGCCATGGAGGCCTCACAATCATGGTGGAAGGCAAGGAGGAGCAAGTCACATCTTATATGGATGGCAGCAGACAGAGAGAGAACTCGTGCAGAGAAATTTCTCTTTTTAAAACCATCAGATCTCGTGAGACTTATTCACTATCATGAGAAAGGCCCATCCCATGATTCAGTTACCTCCCACTGGGTCCCTCCCATGACACATGGGAATTGTGAGAGTTACAATTCAAGATGAGATTTGGGTGGGGACACAGTCTATCCGTATCAACAGGCATTGTTTAATTTCCCCTTAACTTTTAAATGTCAGTAAGAATGACCCTTTTTAAAATTTATGTTATTGGTTTTTGTGCCTCCTCCCTATCCTCTCTCTTCTTTCTCTCTTCCTCCTTTTCCTTCTTTCTCTGCTCTCTTGTCTCTTTGTCGCTCTCTGTCTTGCAAGGGGTTTATCAATAGTATCAGTCTGGGGTTTTCAGGCTTTTCTCCTTTGTATTTCTTCTTTCTATTTCACTATTTTATATCTTCTATATTTTTAGGGCTTAATGTGCTGTTAGTTTTGTTTCCTCTTAAGATTGATACTATTAATATTATTTCATTATTATGAAATTACCCTTTTTATCTTTTGAAGTATATTTTTTCTTTCAGTGTGTCCTCACTATAGCTGTACCAGAGTATCTTTTAACTTTATTTTGCTTTGTAAACTTCCACTATCTATTTTTATATTTAAAACATGTTTCCTCTAAGTAAAAATGGGTTTCTGTATGTAGCCCAACAATCTTTTTCTGACAACTAAAGTATTTAAATATATATAGCAATTACTTATATTTTGGGATTTATGTAATCTTGCCATTTATTTTCTGTTTCATTTGTTCTTTGCTCCATATTACATTATTTATTTTAAATAACATTATTATTATTATTTTTAGACAGGCTCTCACTCTGTCACTCAAACTAGAGTTCAGTGATCACTGCAGCCTCAACCTCATGGGCTCAAGCAATCCTCCTGCTTCAGCCTCCTGAGTAACTGAAACTACAGAAGTGTTTCACCACACTCAGCTAATTTTTTAATTCTTTTGTAGCAATGGGATCCCACTATGTTGCCCAGTATGGTCTTGAACTTCTGGGCTCAGGCAATTCTCCAACTGTCAAAGTGTTGGGATTACAGGTATGAGCCGCTCTGCCTGGCCTTTTACTCTTTTATTGCTTTTAATGTTTACCATATATATAATAGTATGCATCCTTCATTGATTAGAATATACCTTTATTACTTTCACACTTCCTGATCAATGAAAGTGCTGAAAAGTTCCACTCTGATTTCTTGCACTATCAATAATATGGATTTTAATTTTATATATAATCTGAACCACATGTATTATTATTGTTGTTATTATTATGTTCCAACATTTAATACTTGGTTTTGATATGCTCTGATGTTCTCCTTCCTGGTGCTATGTATTCTTCCTTTATTATTATGCTTTGTTCAGGGATTATTTTCTTTCTGCCTAGATAATTATCTTTGGCATTTTATTTAGAAAAAGTGTTTATGACCTCAGGTTCTCTGAACTTCTTGTTTGACCAAAAAGGCCTTAATTTAGCATTCATTTTTGAAGGATATCATTTTCTAAATATAGATTCAGTCATTTTCTTTCAGCGCTGTATAAATGTTCTCTGTCTCCAATTGTTTTGTTTCAAAAGTCAGCTCTTAATCATATTATTATTCATTTGAAACTAATTTGTCTTTTATTTGTATGCTTTTAAGATTATCGTTTGGCTTTAGTTTTTAGCAGTTTTATGTAATAGGTGCTATTATTTTGTTTTTAGCTGGGCTGTGATTCATAGAGCTCCTTGAATGGCCCCAAAGACTTGATGCTTTTCATTAGTTTTGGGAAATTCTTAGCCAATATTTCTTCTCATACTTCCATTTTTTCCCTCCATCATTTTTCCTTTTTGAAATCCAGTTACAAATACATGAACCTTTTTTTCAATTATGTTCCACATAGCTCTTATTTTATTTTTCATTTAATTTACTTGCTTGCTTCAAACTACATATTTTGTATGTGTATCAGTATGTGAATCTATTGGCGAATACTTTATTTCTTCTACTGTGGTTAATCATTAATCTACTATTAAATTCATCTGTATCTTAATTTCAGTATTTTGTAAGACCCCTGATTTCTATTTGATTTTTAAATTAAATTTCAATTATCTGATGAAAATATTCCATCTTTGTATTTATTTTTGGAACATATTAAGTTTATTCCTGATACCTCAGATATTTTGATTTTCTGTTGCTCTACTTTTACTTTTTTCTCTTACATTTCTCAGTCATTTGGTTCTGTTCCCTGGCATGTCTGATAAATTTTGACTGAATCCCAGTTGTATACAAAAAATTGCTGGCATTTTCAGTGATATCTTTCTTCTTGGGGGCTACTAAAATACATGCAGATTACCTTGTTTCAGCAGAGGATATTCTGTTTCTAGCTTGCTTCTCACTCTATAGTTGTTGCCTTCTCAGGGGTCTCAACTAAAGGCCTGAGATTTTTGTAAGTCCATTTTTTTTTCCTTTTTTTTTTTGGTAGAAATGGGGTTTCACTATGTTGCCGAGGCTGGTTTTGAACTCCTGGGCTCAAGGGATCCTCCCGCTTTGGCCTCGCAAAGTGCTGGGATCACAGGAGTGAGCCACTGCACCCTAAGTTCCTTGTTTTGTAATGATCCTACATTCTAATTTTCATCTTCCCAGCACAAAACATTGCCAAAATATTTGCCTAAACTTTTAGTGTCTCAGCAGTTGATTTCTGCTTGGATTCTCAGAAATGTGTTCTTCAAATGCAAATTTTAGCATTCAGCTAGTGCCTCAAGGGGAAATTTTCCACAGAATGTTATGCCCATTTCTCTAAAGTTCGCTTTTACTTTGGAGATCTTGATCCCTCAAACTCTTATTGAAATGATTGCCATGTGTGCCGATACTTGTTTTCTTAGCCTACTCAGATAGTCATCAATTCCAGAGACTGCCTTTTTGATATCTATGCACTATGCTTTTATTTTTTTACTTATTAGACATTTTTCCCTATTTCACAGCTGTGCCCTCTTCCACAATTTGTTTAGACAAAAATAATAATTTTTTCAAAATAAGACTATCAAATGGAGTTTATGTAAGGTAACGTTAAAAGTGGACCAACGACTTTATTTTCTTTTTACTCATTAATTTATCTTATCCATGAACAAATACATTTAGGCTATAGATTGGCTCTATCACTTATTTTATTTAACTTTTGTAGTAGATTTTCTTTCTCTTTTCTAGTTTCATGCTTAGAGAGCCTTAGTGCATAAAGGTCTCTAAAAGGAATTAAGACCTTTTGGAAATATGATTAAAAGGTTTTCTTTTTTTTTACACCATGTATCATTCCCAATATAACATACTGGTCACTCTACTTAGACCTTGTGCTTTACATTTCTTAGAATGAGATAATCCACAGCCTAAATGCATATAGCTATAAAGTATTATGTGAATTGTCAAAGGAGGTATGCATTTTTTCATGATATTCTGAATTAATCACCATTAATTCAGATTTATAAAATGTTATGGGAATTACAGCCACCCTAATGCTTCTCAATTGCATATGTTACTTATTTCTATTTTGATTACTGTTGTCTTTAATTCAGTATGACTATTTTATGTGTAAGGTTTAGTAACATAGCTGTTTGGGCTCTGTTTCTCTCTTTTGCAATGAACATTGCAAAGCAGCTGTTACGAGCATATATTTAGAGCCAAAGGGTACTATCGCTTACATATGGGAGGGGTGAGGGGAAGATAATTGAATCACAAAATGCTTGTGATAAAATATGCTCTGTGAAACAATGGAAACAGGAAAACAATGCCAGAATGGTGTCCACAGTGAAGAGAACAAAGCCTGACTCTAAACAGAGGTTGCTAAACAAATCAGTCCCTATGCAATTAGATGGAAAAGCACTTAGCAACAATGTAAAAATGACTAGCTGGAAATCCACACAATAGAAGATGACTCAGACTCTAAAGTTTACATACTTTGGAACATTAATTTCAATTCCACATAGAGTTAGTTCACATGAGACTTGATGATATGGAAGTGAAAGTGATGATAAAAAAAGAAATAATTTCTGGATTATAAGCATAAAGTCAATACTAATTTGTCTTTTATTAAAGAAACTCAAACCCTTCATAATTAATTTCTACTGAAATTTCCCCCAAAATCATACAGACTTTATAGTTCAACTTTTTTCGTAGGTATAAAATTGATATATTAAGATTTCCAAACTTTTGCCAAGCATTTCTAGTTCTCTTATTCCTTTTAAAACTTCATATTTTGGATAGCAGTCCTCCCTGGGATCTGAAACAGCGTGATTAAGTATGAATATACATGTCATTACCTCCCTATAAAAGACTATTCTGTATGACCTGTACATGTCTCTTGGTGTAACACTATTGCTTCAATTTTATAGGCTCACACCTATGAGTTTTCAGGCTGCCAAACCCTCCTTGTGTGTGTGTGTGTGCGTGTGTACTGTCATACTTTTAAGGAGGATGTGTCTTAACAACTTGAGGGTTTGTTTAATGTGACCTCTTTGAAGATTTGAATATGAAATTTTGGGATCAGAGGTTAAAGTGAAGTAAATTACTCTGCATAAAACTAGAAGTTAATGAATTGGGGGTAAGAGTCAGTGAGAGAGATTGACAGAAGCCATTAAGGCTGGATGCTACATAAGAGAACTTGTATGTGAGCTCTGGGTTACACTAAAGAAAATACAGAAGTATATCAAGGAAATAGAAGTAACATAAAATCACAGATTGCAATCTTCATATCAGCCAAGTAAAATTCAATTCAAAAATTATGAAACCTAAAATTTAGGCCATGTTTAAACAGTAAAAGTCATAATTTACAATAAAGACATAAAGATTTAATAATTTGTATACACAACAGTTATTTGTCTCTTTATTTCCATTTATTATCTATCTATCTATCTATCTATCTATCTATCTATCTATCTATCTATCTATCTATCTATCATCTATCATCGATCTATGCCAAGCAGCAAAACATCCACTTCTACAAAGTGGAAACTACAGAGGATAAATAAGACACAGACAGAGACAAAGAAATGCAAAGGAGTGCAATAATCACTGAAAGTCAACTTTTTTAGATACATGGTAGGACCTTTCAATATAGAAATTAAAGTTCTCTGTTATTTTTGTACATTTTCTTTGTTTGGGTTAAATAAGAGTTTCATTCATTGCTCTATGTACAAGTCACATCAAGAGGAAAAAAAAAATAAAGTTATAAGGAAAAAAAATCACCTTTTCAGTATTCTCTAAATACTTACAATGCACTGTCTGCTATGGTTTGAATGTTTTCCCCAATGCAACAGTGTTGGGAGGTGGAACCTCATGGGGGGTGTTTAGGTCACTAGGTCTCTGATCTTATAGATGAATTTATGCCCCTATAAAAAGGGCTTGCTGGAGTGGATTTGCTCTGTCTTGCTCTTCTGCCATGTGAGGACACAAAGTTCCTCCCTTCCAGAGAATTCAGGGTTCAAGACACCACCTTGGAAGTGGAGACCAGGCCCTCACCAGACACCAAAATCTGCTGGTGCTTTGATCTTAGACTTCCCAGCTCCAGAACTGTTAGAAATAAATTTCTGGCCCAGTGTGGTGGCTCACGCCTGTAATCCCAGCACTTTGGGAGGCCGAGGTGGGCAGATCATGAGGTCAGGAGTTCGAGATCAGCCTGGCCAACATGGTGAAACCCCATCTCTACTAAATACAAAAAAAATTAGCCAGGCGTGGTGGTGCACACCTGTAATCCTAGCTACTCAGGAGGCTGAGGCAGGAGAATTGCTTGAACCAAGAAGATGGAGGTTGCAGTGAGCTGAGATTGCACCACTGCACTCCAGCCTGGGCGAGCGAGTAAGACTCTGACTCAAGAAAAAAAAAAAAAGAAAGAAATTTCTATTCTGTATAATTTACCAGTCCATGGTAGTCTGTTATAGCTGTGAGAATAGACTAAAACAGTGTCTTTCCATAATCTAGTACTTATTGTTTCTTGCCTGTCTTTCCCTACTAACAACATGTACTTCCTGCCATATCCCTAGCACTTACAACAGCATCTGGCATACAATATTTGCTGAGTAAACATCTGTTGAGAGACTGAACAACTGAAGGAATGAATCCTGTCTGGCAGTTTTAGTCTCCCTCCAAAGTAAAGTATGTTTTTTGATTTATTATTTCTTCAATTATTGTTTATTTTCCATAAAATTTTTTTCTTTCTCAGACTTCTATTTAAAAAAAAAAAAAAAAATGTGAACAGGAGCCATTTGGACTGCATCTTCTCCCTTTTATTCCCCAGGAGGAAGAGAAGAATGATTATCAATGGCAAAAAGCAGTAGCAAAGCAAAACCAAGAGCCAGCGTTAAGCTCAGGAGAGAGCGCTATACCTCCTCCTCATGGTTTCTGGTGTTCTCCAGGTTCAGAGACACTTTTATAGTAACAAACTAAAAAAGATCCCTGTAAGTATAATCTTTCTGAGACTTCTTTAATCAGATATTTTGTCTCATTGTTCTATTCCCAAATTCTCTTTCATTTCTCATAACTTAAAACTTATTTTATTTTTTACTTTATATTATAATACCTAGATTATATTTCATCTTCTGAAGCTCTAATTACCTTTTTTATTCTTGTATAATTTAAATTCATAAAGTATAATTTGTTTAGTTTATTTATCTGCTTGAGTCTACCTAGTTGCTGTGTATGTGTAGGTTATCTCCTACATATTCTATGACAGTTTTATTAAAAGTTTCTTCATATTATTTCATTAGCTGTGCATCTATGGGAGCACATATCCTGGTAATTTTATTTTGTTAATTTTCTTTAAAACATAAAATATTATGCATTACACACTGATTTATTTAAAAGAAAAAGATTAAGATCAGTTTGGCAATTTTAGGAAGATCATTTTGGCAATCTAGAATTTTTGTTTATTATTACTTTTTAAAAATTTAGTAATAATTTATTACAAAGCACTTCGCTACATGCCAGGGTGACACTACAATAGCAAATAAAAAGTTTGGCTTCTACTAGAGGATGTACATCATACATTACATGGAAATCAGTTCCCACTATGTCTGGTCAGTGCAGGATGAGTCTCAACAAGAAATAACAATTGCAGAATGTTCAGCAATAACAAATTAAAAGGTGTTGTGTTTGAGGGCAGTGACTTAAGCATTTAGCTTTAGTAAAGGTGAATTGCCAAATTAGGACACAGAAACATCTGATTTTAAGAGTTTGGACTGCTGAAGAGATTTGTCCCACTTCTGGTCACACTGATTTGCTCACTTTATATTGTGACTTACTGGCTTAACTTGTTTTCTTTTATATTGCTTTCCTCATAACAATGATAGAGAGAAAATGGGATACATTCTGTATTTATTATTGTCAGAACCCCAGTGGTTTAGTTGTGATTGATGAATAAGATACACAAAGTTACAACAAAGCATTGAATAATACGTACTTAAAATCCAGCAGGCTTTATAAACAGGCTCAAGTAAATCATTTCAGCAATTTTCCCTCTTGTTTATGCCAATTAGTTCCCACATAAATATCCACATGTTTGAAGCTATTTTAAATTGATTCAGCATTTTCTCTCAAAATTGCAGATATCAAATATCTAGCATTTAAATGCTGCTTTAGCCTGAGACTAGAAGTGAGCTGCAATGCAACTGTAAACACATTTTGAATGACTGGTTTTGATTTTATCTACCTTCATAGTTTATTAGTCTTATACCGACATGAAGACACAGAATACGTATCAGAATAAGGATTTTTTTTTTTTTTCTGTTAACCAAAACATGAAAAATTAGGTAAGTTCTGTTCTGGGTGTACTAGCTGTGCTTCTGCTTTACTAGTGCCTTTAAAAAAGACAGAATACTAATAATTTTGTACCTCTGCTGCTCTTAAAGCCTACTAAAGAGGAATAGTGGTCACGATGTTCTAAAATCACTTTCTGGTCATTAGGTTTCTGAGATTATATCACTCAGTGAGCGCCTTTTCTTAACAAGGAGAAAGAACTATGTCAAGAGTTTATAGTGTCTTCCAGCCATGCACTGAGACAATTTTCAATGACTAATTATAGCTTGAGGGAGCAGGAAAAGGCTACCGGAAAAAAAAAAAAATCCATCAGAGGAGTTAATTTGTAGAAAGAAGGAGGAGTGCAGTTTCAAAGCAATTTTGTAAATTCCAAGTGTAACTATTTGCATTCTTCAAAACAATTTCCATCCTACTGACTTCAATAATAGGTCATTGGTATAGAAGAGATAAAATGTTCATTTCATAACTGCAGCGCTTATGTTTGTATAAGGTGTGCCCAGGAAAAAGTCAACTAGTTTTTTTTTTAGAAATTTATTGGAGGAATATTTGAAATATTAAAGGCTATAGTCTATATAGTCAATGCATATTGTAACTCAAAACTCACTCCCTAGGTAGGCTTCAGTATTCTGACATTGGTAATCTTTTATTGATGATTCTGAAATTTTGGAAAAAAAAAAAAAAAAAACTAGATAGCCCCCACTCTAATTTTTAAATACTTTCTTGAAATTATACAATTTCGCTACGTGTTTCTAGTAGTAAAATACATTTTATAGATTTGTTTAACTTACAGCTTTTAGTGATACCAAAAAATTTAAAAATATAAAGTAGATTTAATCTTATCAAATGATGACAGAGGAATGGAATGAAAACAAGTGTATACCTAAATCCTTTGGCTACATTTAAGTTACTTTTAGTAATAAAGATGTAATGAAAATGAAGCAATGGCTAGGCGCAGTGGCTCATGCCTGTAATAGTAGCACTTTGGGAGGCTAAGGCTGGTGGATCACGTGAGGTCAGGAGTTCAAGACCATCCTGACCAACATGGAGATACCCCATCTCTACTAAGAACACAAAATTAGCTGGGCGTGGTGGCACATGCCTGTAACCCCAGCTACTCAGGAGGCTGAGACAGAAGAATCGCTTGAACCTGGGAGGCGGAGGTTGCGGTGAGTTGAGATCATGCCATTGCATTCCAGCCTGGGCAACAAGAGCGAAACTCCATCTCAAAAATAAAAAATAAAAAAATAGAGGAAAATGAAGCAACATATATATCATTCCAAAGCTGAAGCCAAAATCTTATCCTGAAATTAGATAATTATTGTCGGTAAAATTAACCATAATGATCTCATCTAATAACTTATCTGATTTATATGCAAAGCTTGAATAATATCAAGAAATCAGTCACCTGTCACACAGAGCAATTCATGTGTTTTACCTGAGTAGCTTGGTCTTTCTCTTACAGCCATGAGTGCCAGAGTGATATTTTATGCTTGGATGAAACAAATTCTTCAAAAATAAGAAAAAAACTATATAGTAATATGAATACTTATGGAATGTTAATAGAAAGAAGGATGACATCACAACAGAATAAAGCAAAATAAATGGAGGAACAAATTTGGGGCAGTGAAAAATTAGAATTTTCTGTGATTGAGGAAGCATGAGCTGTAAAGTTGGGTTGTAGAGTGAGATTGAAAAGTAAAAGGGCTCAAAAAACTGGTGAAGACTTGAAGAAGAACCATCCAGGCATTTTAAGAGTGAATAAAAAGATAAAATCAATATTTAAAATCAGTTTTAGTGATAAACAGATAGAAAGGTTAGAATTAAACCTGGAAAATTAAATGACTCTTAAAGAATTCAAAGTAAATAGTAGTGGGGCTTCTATCCAAGAGTGATGGCATAACTAATTGGAAATAAGATAGATTAAAAAAAACTTTAAAAGAAAAAAAAGATAAGTATTTGATGTCTACTGCCTCAGAAACGACTGTGATGTCCATGGCTTTGAAGCCTGGAGCGAGTATGATACCATGATAACCACAGGAAAATGTAGGGGTTAGGAGGAATGGCTTAGACCAAAGTCATGTTAAGGACAATGAGCAGCTGTTAGGTCAGAGATGTGGGATTCATTTATAAAAAATATACACAAGAGCAGAAAGGTAAAAAGGTGGATATTCTATACTGCATTCAGTTGTTTATTGATTATCGATCTATTAACCAGGCATAGTCTGAATACATGTTTTTTTTTTTTTTTCAAAACACATATTGTAAAGGTTAGTTTTCTATTCCAAGAACTCTCAGTTCTTTTCTCTAATAATAACACATTTATGTAGCCAATACTGATTTTTTAAATGACAATCATTCAAATTTTAACCTAGTCCGATTTTTCTAATTCATGTGTGAGGATTTTATGAAGCTCTGAGTTAAAATTTTCAAAAACTAAATTATTTATGTAAAAAATTGAAAAACTGCCTAATGGTTATCATTTTACCTGTAACTCAATCAAAGTGTTAACCAAATTTGGACTGTGGTTAAGAATTGCCAGTGAACAGTGGGTGGGATGAGAAAGGTAGCTAATTTATTTTCAAACCACTTAGATTAAAATTAATATTGCTTTGCCTACATAGGCCTAAACATATGAGAATTCATTTAGGAATTCAGCAATTGCAAATAAGTATAATTTGCTCAACACCTCTATTTGCCCCTGAATTCTAATAAGACCCATTATCATAATTGATCACTTAGGAAAGCATAGTGAAGTTAAAAAAACAAAAAACAAAAAAACAAAACAAAAAAAAAAAACAAACCCTTTCTGACTAGTCAGTGACTTTACAGAAAGAAGTGTTAGAATGATTATATGTGGGAGAAAATATCCTTGCATCAGTATATGGTTCCCTTTAAGGGAGTAATCATTAATTATTTATATAAGACAAGAAGTGACTCACTCTTATAGCTTGTCAAAATGTTGCTGGTCAGAATCATAGTGTCTTGAAATAGCAGTTTAAAAACAATTATTATTATTGTTATTATTATTTTTACCTCTGGGAGCCTTTATTGAATCAAAGTGCATTTTGAAGTCCATTACCTAAAGCAGACAACATTCTTGTTGCTATTAAGAGGGTTTGCGTGCTTTTAGCTTGGTTTCTTTGATGCTCCCACCCATATGTTCCTCCCCTTTTCTTTTACGACTCAGCTACTTCTGGACTTTCTAGAAGGGCCATTCTAGTATGAAAACATTTCATTTTAGGAATACCCACATTGTAGGAGTGACACTGTTTTGTGTCCATTGATTGATAGACCAAGTATCAAGAGGTTTCAGGCTAGAAACCTCTTACTACTCTAGGGAAATGCCCTGCTGATGAATGCTTTCATGAACAGTAACTAGTTGCATTCATCTGATTTCTTATCCATGAAGATACTTGGCTACACGCGATTATCCTGTAATAATTGTGGTAGACTGCATAATGGCCCCAAAGACATCTACAGGCATACCCCATTTCATTGCACTTCACTTTTTTGTGCTTCTCAGGTACTGTGATTTTTACAAACTGAAGGTTTTTGGCAACTCTGCATTGTGCAAGTCTATTGATGAGCTTTTTCCAACAGCAAGTGCTCACTTTGTGCCTTTGTGTCACATGTTGGTAATTATTACAATGTATCAACTTAGTAAATTATTATTATTGTATTTGCTATGGTGATATGTGATCAGTGATCTTTGTTGTTACTACTGAAATCATTTTGGAGAACCACAAACAGTGCTGATATAAGACGGCAGACCTGATCAACAAATGGTGTGTGTGTTCTGACAGCTCCGCTGACTAGTCATTTCTCCATCTCTCTCCCTCTGCTTGGGTCTCTATTTGCTGAGGCACAACAATATTGAAACTAGGCCAACTTATAATACTACAATGGCTTTTAAGTATTTCAGTAAAAGAAAGGGTTTAATATCTCTCACTTTAAATCAAAAGCTAGAAATGATTAAGCTTAGTGAGGAAGCCATGTCAAAAGCTGAGATAGGCTGAAATCTAAACCTCTTGTGCCAGGTAGACAAGATGTGAATGCAAAGGTAAGTCCTTGAAAAAAATGCAAAGTGCTACTCCAGTGGACACAGGAATGATGAGAAGGTAAAAGAGCCTTATTGCTGATATGGAGAAAGTTTCAGTGGTCTGGGTAGAAGATTAAATCAACTGCAACGTTGCCTTAAGCCAAAGCTTCATCCAGAGAATGGCCTTAACGCTCTTCTATTGAAGAGAGAGAAGGAAGTTGCAGAGAAAAGTTTAAAGCTAGAAGAGTTTGGATCATGAGGTTTAAGGAAAGAAGTCTTTTCTATAAAGTCTTTTTTCACTTTGCCCATAAAATTGCAAGGTGAAGCACCAAGTGCTGATGTAGATGCTGCAGCAAGATCTAGCTAAGATCATTAATGAATGTGACTACACTCAATAACAGATTTTCAATGTAGATTAAACAGCCTTCTACTGTGTTGGAAGAAAATGCCATCTAGAACTTTCATAGCTAAAGAGGAGGCACCAATTCCTGGTTTCAGAGCTTAAACTATAGGCTGCTTCTCTTGCGAGGGGCTAATACAGCTGGTGACTTTAAGTTGAAACCAATGCTCATTTGCCATTCTAAAAATATCAAGATGCTTAAGGTTTATCTTAAATCTACTCTGCCTGTGCTATATAAATGAAACAACAAAGCCTGATGACAGCACATCTGTTTACAGCATGGTTTACTGAATATTTTAAGTCCCTGTGGAGATCTACTGCTCAGAAAAGAGGTTTCTTTCAAAATATACCGCTCATTGACAATGCACATAGTCACCCAAGAACTTTGATGGAGATGTGGAAGATTACTCTTGTTGTCATGCCTGCTGACACAGCATACGTTCTGCAGTCTGTAG
This sequence comes from Theropithecus gelada, assembly GCF_003255815.1. Lineage (NCBI taxonomy): Eukaryota > Metazoa > Chordata > Mammalia > Primates > Cercopithecidae > Theropithecus > Theropithecus gelada. The sequence goes on from NC_037670.1 coordinate 102,781,419, forward strand.
ATCAAAGAGTCATTCTGACTTTCAAGTCTTATTATTTAAAAAATACATTTTGTAAGGCTATAGCTGCCATAGACAGTTATTTCTCTGGTGGATCTGGCAAAGTGAATGGAGGAAAGAACTTGCTATTCTAGATGCCATTAAGAACATTCATAATTCATGAAAGGAGATCAAAATATTAACATTAACAGGAGTTTGGAAGAAATTGATTCTAACCCTCATGGATGACTTTGAGTAGTTCAAGACTTCAGCACAAGTAACTGCTAATAAACATTAGCAGAATGGAAACAGCAAGAGAACTAGAATCAGAAGCAGAGCCTGAAGATGTGATTGAATTGCTACAATTACATGAGAAAAAATTAATATAAAAGGAGTTGCTTTTTAGGAATGAGAGTAAAAAAAGTATTTTTTTGAGATGGACTCTACTCCTGGTGAAGATAATTTAAGCATTGTTGAAATGACAAAAAAATTATAATATTACATAAACTTAGTTGATAAAGTAGTAGTGGGGTTTGAGAGAATTGACTCTAATTTTGAAAGAAGTTCCACTGTGTGTAAAATTCTATCAAAGAGCATGGTATGCTACAGAGAAATATTTTGCGAAAGGAAGAGTCAATTGATGTGGCAATCTCTGCTGAAGTCTTATTTTAAGAAATTGCCACAGCCACCTTAGCCTTCATTAGCCACCACCCTGATCAGTCAGCAGCCATCAACATCTGAGGCAGGACTCTCCACCAACAAAAATGCTACAACCTGCTGAAGACTCAGATGATTTTTAGCATTTTTTTGCAATAAAGTATTTTTAATTAAGATATGTACATTGTTCTTTTAGACATAATGCTATTGCACACTTAATAGACTATAATATATTGTATATATAAGTTTAAAGTTACTGGGAAACAAAAATATATGTGATTTTCTTTGTTGTGACATTATTGTTATGGTCTGGAACCTAACCCAAAATATCTTTGGGGTATGCCTGTACAATCCTATTCTCTGGAACCTATAAATGTTGTCTTACATGAAAAAAGGGATTTTTTCAGTTGTGATTAAGTTAAAGATCTTGGGATAAAGAGATTATTCTGGATAATCAGGGAAAGACTTAAGTTTAATGACTGTCTTCTATGAAAAGGGAGACAGTAAAATATATGATTGGAGAGAGGAGAGAGAGGCAATGTGATGATAGAAGCAAAAGTTTGCACAGGTGCAGTAAAGGGGTCATGGGCCGTGGAATGTAGGTAGCTTCCAGAAGCTAAAAAAGGCAAGGGGAGAAATCGTCTCTTAGTTCCTCCAGAAGGAGCTAACCTCTCAGACACCTTCACATTAGCTCAGTGAAGATAATTTCGGCCTCCTGAACTGAAAGAGAATACATTTATGTTGTTCTAAGCCATGAAGATGTTGGTAGCTTGTTATAGCAGGCATAGGAAATTAATGCATATGCTAATCATGTAATGATAAAACTAGTAAACCTTCAATGTTTATACAGTAAAAGGCCTTCCTATAAGGAATGGTAGTATATTTCACTAGTTGAATACTTTGTAGATTTTATAGTTCTTTTAAATTATTACTCCCATTTGATTCTCAAAACAATTCTATAAGTAAGCAGGAAAGATATTATTATAATACTTATTTTACTAAAGAAGAAATTGAAGCTAAGGGAGTTTACACGTCTTGTGGTAAAAAAAAGGTTATTTGACTCTTTGCCTAGTGCTTTCTCCTCCATAGAGTCCTGTTTCTTTAAAAAGAGCTCAGAAAAGCATCTGTAACCAGCTATATAGACCACATTTCTTTAAGGAAGGCAAATACTTTTCTGATCCATAGTCAGACGCATTATTCATTGCACCACTGACCTGTGCTTGCAAATATTTTCTTAAAGTGGAAACAGAAAATTCACCATGGAAAGACAACCTTCTACATTAAATTCATGTTAAACAGCAGTTTATTAATTGGTAGATGCAAGATTCTCTCTACACAAGAAAGAATTAAGCAGAATATTCATATGAATTTACATTACTTAATATGGGGTATGCCATTGAAAGGAGTTAGCTTTAGGCAGACAGTAAGGAAAGGGTCCTGGAGGGCCTTTGACCTGCCCTGCAGGTGCTTGCAGCAGATGTTTTGTGCAGATAAAGGAACTTGCAAAGGGGGCTTGCCTAAACATACAGACTAAGGGCCTACATGCAGCTGGGGGAATGGGGTGGAGCCACCAGAAATTCGTGCCTTATATAAATAGGGAACCCAGCTCTATCAGCTTGTATATAAAGGCCCTTGTATTCAACTCTGAAGGGGTCAACCAGCAACCTGCTTTTAGGATCCCTCTTTTTGCTGAGAGCTTTCTTTTTCACTTAATAAGTTCTACTCCACTCATTTTTTCAATGTCTACGTGCCTATTCTTCCTGATCATGAGACAAGAACCTGGACCTAGCTGAGCTAAGGCACAAAAATCCTGCATCATTTTGGGGGCTCATCTGAGATACCTGGAGGGTGAGTAAATGAAGACCTACAGCCTTTCACTTTCATTTCTGAGCCTTCTTGTCCTCAGACTTTTCCTGAAGGCAGATGCAGCACTGAACCTCTGGTGAGCCAATTAGGAATGAATGGCACAGCTACAGAGGACAAGATGCAGGAGAGGACCATGACACACCCAACCCCATCATCCTCTGGGGTTGGGAATGTTGGCGTTGTCTCAATCCAGTCTTTTCTATGGCATTTTACTTCTTTTTTTCGGTACCGTCATGGCACCTATCTCTTCTTTTGTAACGTTAAAGGTGTTGCTGCAAACTGCAGAGTTATTACTAGGTAGAACGAGCCGTTGACCCAGCCATCAAACATGCAATTCAGAATAATGAGATTTCCTTCTGTTCTTAGAGGTGTCCCCCACCCCTATCCTGCTGGCCACCTGGGGTGGGAATGAGCTGCAGCTGCCACCTGGGCCTGGGCCCCAGGGCAGCCTCAGTAGCCAAGGGCCCCATGTGGCCAGCTGGCCAGCCTTTCCTGTTCACCATCCCCCGCAATGCCATGCGCCAACAGAGTCTTTCCTCCTGTGGCCAAGCCAGGAAGAGGGTACAATCATTGAAAGTTTCTCTCCCTGTTGGAGGAACCCATTTGCATAGAGCTAGAGGATTTTCCCCCAGGCATCTTCTCTGCCCTGCACTTAAGCTGTTTTTTATTTTATTTTCTCTACACTGTCAGGAGTTACCTTTTATGCAAGGAGTTTTTTATCTTTTATTTTTTTTTTCCTTTTGGAAGACATCTTATTAGGCCAGGACCCCAATTCACAAGACATCCTTTTCTCTCCCTTGCTTGAGGAAGACCCAGCTCCATAGTTTTACCTTAGCTTGACTAATTCCTGCTGAATTTCATGGATAGAGGAGGTCATGGTAGCATTCGTGGATAGAGGATGCTCTCATTTCATGGATAGAGGTCATGCTAGCATCCATGGCATAGACAAGGTCTAGGGAACTCAAAGGCTGCTGACAGCATTGGGAAAAGGTCACATGTGGATAAGTATGGATAATTCCCACCCCCTGGGCCCCCTGTTAATGTGGATGAAAACCTCTGTTTTCCTCATGAAACCCCAAGAATTGAAAGCAGAAAGATCCCTCTCAAAACCTTTAGGGTTCCTAACCTGTGATGAGTAAAGAATGTTACTTTCTAACAGGCCCAGGAGACCCATGTTCTTGGGACCTCAAGAAAAGAGGAATTTACTCAACTCATAGATATTTAAAGCTACAAACCCATGGTTGGGCTCAGCTTTAAAAGGTCTTATCTGAGATTCCGTGGGGAACCGAGTGTCACCAAAGTCAATTTAAAAGCCTATATGAAAAATAATTATACTTACTGCACTTTATACAAATAATCAGGCCAAGTATAAGACTAAGATTTATTTTACAAGCAACTTAGTCCTGTCATGATTTGTTTTTGACAAAAATGAGGACTAGAGAGAGAAAAATTATGTTTCAATACTTACCATATACTTGTTATTAAATTGTAATCTCATTTGTTGTTTTTAAGTTTTTGCCTACATTTTAGACTAACCCTGCTTATCCCTGTGAACCAACCAGTGATCTCTGACTGTATCTCAGAAGAAATAGACAGATGGGTAATATAAAAATCTGGATCAATAGTCTAGTTCTGGACAATTATCCTGCAAAGCCTGCAAGGTGATAAGAATAAATGGGGTGCTTATAACCTAGAATTTCTTTGTTTTGGAAAATAAGACCAAGGGAGCTAACCAGAGTCAAGCCCCATGCTCCCAAATCTTGGCAGGCATAACTATAGCCACCAGTTATCTAGGCATGTCGGCAGCCTTGGGATTTTTTTGAGCTGCCCTTACCCCCTTGTTTCGTTTTGATATGCATCTTCTAATAACCCTAATTGTTTGTTCTTGCTTAGCGGCCATTAAACTTCAAATGGTGTTGCAAATGGAACTGTGTATGATTGTGCCATTCTTCTGGAGACACTTAAACCGACCTCATGAGGAGCCCTAACTGCTGCTTTCCCAAAACAGTGCCCCCTGTCAGCAGGAAACAATTAAGAGCTGTCACTGACCACTTTCCCCAACAGCAGTTGGGGTATCCACTCCTGAAACAGGGAATGAAAGGCGTTAGCCAGCTTGCTTTAGGCAGACAATAAGGGAAGCGTCCTGGAGAGCCTCTGACCCACTCCACGGGTGCTTGTACCAGATATTTTGTGCAGATAAGGGAACTTGCAGACGGGGTTTGACTAAACATGCCCGCAGCCGACTAAGGGCCTGCATGCACACTGGGGGAATGGAGTGTAGGCACCAGGAATTTGCACCTTATACAAATAGAGAAGCCAGTCCCATCAGTTTGTGTGTAAAAGACCTTGTATTCAGCTGTGAACAGAGCAACCGGCAACCGGCAACCTGCTTTTAGGACCCCTCTTTTTGCTGAGAACTTTCCTTTTCTAATAAATTTTACACCACTCACTCTTCGACATCTGCATGCCTATTTCTTCCTGGTTGTGAGAGAAGAATCTGGAACTAGCTGAGCTAAGGAGCAAAAATCCTGCATCACAACTTAACATAGAACATAGTGAATCCTAAAATGAAACCAGAAATAAAGATTTTAGAAAATAATAATCTTAAATATATAGACAGCTAAATAGAATAAAACACTAAAATAAAACATATGCCACAAATGTTCATTTTAGTAATGTTTTCATATTTCTAAAGATCATCCAAGGAGATAGTTTAGAAATTAAAATGAAAAGTACATTTTTAGAATGTATTAAAGATATTTTAACTATGTCCAGCTCTATTTTCATGCTGTGTCTGCAATCTCGACTAGGATGATAATACGCCTATCACCAAGCCTTTTCTCATTTTCCATGGTCAACATTATAATTACTATAAAGGCAAACAGCATCGCTGAGTACAAAGTACATTCAACAGGTAAAGCATACAGAATAAAGTCTATACTGTAGCTATGCAAATGCCATCATCCTCAAAAGCACAAGTAAATATTGATTAAGAATTTTAAGCACTTCAAAGGTTACCAGAGCAAAATGAATAAGTTTAGGAGTTTTTAGAGATTGTTTTGCCCCTAATGGGTTCCTGGAACTGAGTGATTCAATACTTCTGAAAGAACGCGGCAACATATTAGATAGCAGAAAATGGTTCAAGACCACACCTCAGAGAAACTTTTAAAAAATAAAGGATTAAGAAAATCATTATTTGATATTTTTTAAAATAACCTCATACAAATCCATTTTAATTTTAACCTTTATATTATTAACTGGAACTCATCTTGTATTCTACTTCCTTTCATATAATTCAGATCTGTCATACTATGTCCCTGAAGAAAGACTAAACAAAAAATTGTCTTATTTCATAGGACATTATAGGTAAGCTGATTTTACTGAAATCCTTTACAAATTGGTTAGGGCCCATGTTGTTAGGCCTGAAGACAACATTAGAAATTAACTCTAGCATTTCATACCATAAGAAACAGACAACCTAGAATGATGTGTGATGGTCTCACCATCCACGCTGTTAATCATATTAAAAACCTAAACAGCAAACAGACCCCAAGAACACCTATGTCCTCAAAGGCAATTTGCCATTTAAAAATAAATTCTCAAATCTGTTGACTATATTCTCTCAAATCTTGATAGCCTAGCTTCCAATTTTTCTCCTTTGGAAAACTTCAATAGCCTACTACCCTTGTTCTCCATCATCCTATCTCCTTTCCCTCTAATTTGTGCCCCCCATAAAGCCAGTGTGATTTTGAAGTTTATATGTAATCATAGAACTTCATAGTAAAATGCTTTCATAGCTTCTCACTGGTCTTGTGATGAAGGCTAAGTTCCCTGACCTCAGCCCTTGCTGTTTCTCAATTAAAACTCACTTCCCATCCTGCCCCACTGATCACTGCTTTGCAGCCACACCGGCCTCCTGTGCGTGGTCCTCACTCTGGAGGCTTTCCTTGCCCAGTCCAGTTACTCCCTCAGACCTCAACTCAAGCCTGACTTCCTACAGGTCTTCCCTGACTTTCTGACTTAGTTACTGAACCCCTGTCATAGACTCTTATAGTATGTAGACTTATTTACTAAACCCCTGTCATAGACTCTTATAGTATGTAGACTTATTTACTAAACCCCTGTCATAGACTGTTACAGACATGTAGCTTTCTTTCATAGCACTTATGACAGTTGTAATTTCACATCTGGATATACGGTATAGCCTCCCCATGAAACTGTAAGTTCCAGAAAGGCAGCATTAGAATCATAGTGTTTTCTCACCACCACTTACTAAAAGCTGATCACAATTTCTAGGCCAATAAAATAATAAAAGTGATCGGAAAAAATGAAAACAAGACAGTGATTTCAAACTATTTTAGCAGTAGGAATACTTTATTAAAAAGAAAATCTTACACAAAAATCTTAAAAGATAGAGCAAATAAAAGTGGCACATAATCATATGCATTGTTTAGTTTTTAACATTTATGTAAGATAGTTATCAAATTTTAAAAATACAAATATTTTGGAAATTACAAAATGTTTTGAAAAAGAAATTGGATTCGAGGATTTTGCATGAAAAATTTCAAGGACAAATAAGTCTAAGCATCTGTTTCATTTTCCAATTTTGTTTTGGTTAGTGCAGCGGAGTAAAATCCAAATACATATAAGTGGGCAGCTACAACAATAATAGCATTCTATTCACAGGATGCTCTTCATTTAAAATGTAGCAGAATCCTGAATAATAGAGGGTCCCCCCCCCATTTTTCAATCAATAGCAACCTCTAATTACTGCTTACATTTTCTGACTGGTGAAACATTTATAATGAGCAGAAGACTGGGATCCTCAGCCAGTTTAACACCTTATTTTTGGTGAAAAATAATTTTCCAAATATATCTTAAAATGGTATAAATGAGTGATTTTTTTTTTAGGTCTCAGTTATGTTAGTGACATTTGTCTCAGATACTTGCTTAAGTTTTCACGACACTCCAGATGTTTTCTGTTTGTCAAGTTAAATCCAAAATCCATTCCCTAACACTATATGCTATAGCATGTAGTTTAACAATGCAACCCCCCACTGCCAAATGAAGCCTTCCAATATATTAAAAAATAAAAATACTCCGAGAGGCTGAGGCAGGAGGATCACTTGAATCTGGGAGGTGGAGGTTGCAGTGAGCCGAGATCATGCCATAGTGCTCCAGCCTGGGCAAAAAGAGTGAAACTTCGTCTCCAAAAAAAAATAGTAAAATAAAATATCCAAACCGTTTCAAACATATTGTACAAACATGTTTGAAAGAGATTATGCATTTGAGATATTAAGCAAATGAATTATTGTCATCAACAAAATAATGAGTTTGTCTGGTATGACATATTCAAACCTCCACCTTGATTCTAGACTCTTACAAATATTTCTGAAAAATTCTGCTATTTAATAAGATTATGAATACATTTGACAATTTTGTGACAGTTTCCAAAACTGGTTTTGAAAGATGCTGGCTTCTATAATATCTTTGCAACATGTGGTGCTGACTTGAACACATTTCAGCAACAGATTCATACTTGCCATCTCGGCAGTTGTTGACCTCAGTGTTTTCACACTGCCAGTACAGATGTCACTACATTTTTGCCAACATCCTTTACGGGGTAGAAAGAGGGATCCAAACACTATCAAAAAATTCCCCTGTTGTCTAAGTGTCAAGTGTTTAAATTAATGCATCTTCCTAACATTCACCTGCTTATACAGTATAAAATGAGCAAATGGAAATCAGAAACGCATGTACTCTCACTGAAATGAACTGTAAATGGGCAGTTATGAACTCCAGCCCATAAATTCAAGTGCACAAAGAATATAAATATTTAATCCAACAATTTCTACATCAAGCTTTCATTTATTAGGTTGTAAGTAACTAAGTATTTGAGTGTTTCTTCCCATCCCTAGAAGTATATCAAAGTTCCCAGTGAATTTATGCAATACTAGTTATTAGGACTGCCACCCCTGGTAGTATTTGGTATTTGAACCTCATCAATGACTGCTGAAATACTATTTCCTTTTTCGGATCCTGTGGGTCTTCTAAGGTACCTCCATGCTTACTAGGGCATAGGAATTTGCATATGGGAATCTACAGTCCTTTATGCCAAGAAACAATTCCCAGAAATCATTTCCTCCTCAGGTGGCTTTCTGGCCTCCCTGGAGCTCAGCACAGGTTTTAGGGCTCAAGGTCCCACTCTTTATGTATTTTCTGTTCCTATCATTTCTTCATTTTTCCTTCCTGCCCAAGATGATTTTTTTCTTTTTTACTATAGGAACAAAAAGACGTATTCTTTTCTGCCTATTCCTTGTGGGAAAAAAATTCAAATTTTCTAAATTTTATAAGACTGCAATTTCTGAAATATTCTTCCATTCATTCAGGAAGTACTTGAATATCTACTAAATGCCAACCACACTTTTCTGGATGTTTAGCAGTAAGCAAAAACAAAGTTATGCTTGTGGAAAGAAACAAAAAAAAATAAGCAATTTAAAAAATAAATATAAACCATATTCTGAGAATGCTAATTTTTGCATTTTGTAAGGGGATAAACGGAGACATGCTCACTAAAAAAGTGACATTTGAGGAGATACATGAGTGAAATACAGAATTTGGAAAGAAAAATTAGTAACTGCAATGTCCTTGATACAGGCTGGAGTTGGCTAGCTTTATTTAGGATTATCAAGAAGGCCAATATAATTGGAGCCAAGAGGGAAAGGGAGGAAGGAATAGTTATACAATAAAAACTAATGTGGACTTCCAGGCTGTTTTGTCTTTCTACCTTCACCCATTTCCAGAGTCAGCACAGAGATGGCCATGAAAAAGAGAAAAACATCTTCAATAAAAACAGAAAGGAAAATGAATGGAAACTAATATCTCAGATGTTTTCTAAACTAACAAAGATTCCACAGAATTTCAGACTTTGGACAAATGTTATCATTCTTATTGGATGGTCATTCTTGGAATTGTTTCTGCTTTGAATTATCTGAAAATGGCATTGCTTGCAGTTCCCTCCAAGTTGATTCGTATCATGTACTTGTTGCAATGTTAGTCATCCAGGAATTTTATCCTAATTATATCTGCTGCGCCTTCAGTTGCAATGAATTTAATTCACCTTACCTATTAACTTACTTACACTCTTTTAGTATTGTTAAGCCATTCACAGTAAGCTAAAAAGAAGCTAAAGTTTTGTTTATGTTGTTTAGTCTATGCTTAAAATAAGACATAGACTTTTGCAGGGTCCACAAAACTATTGCACAAAAGTGCACAATATAAAATTCTTTAAGAATTTGGGCAGTGTTATCCAAATATTTGTAAAATGCAAATACATTATACTTTCTTGTCTTTGAGTGAATTCACATGAACATTATTAGGCTACCCCTTTAATTCATGCATTATTGACGATGTGGTTGATACTGGTTGAAGAAACAGTCATTGAGGAATACTAAAAATTGTCCTTTGATCTAAAGCCTAATATATCAGAATCATTGTCAAAGCTTATTTTAAAGTTTCTTGCTATTACTAGTGATAAAGTTCTACATTTAAGAAAAATTATTTGTACCTCACTTGAAAAGAAATAACTTTTGTAAGTGTAAATTTAGGATGGTTACCAAAAACATAAACTTTACATACTCTAATCGTCAACTAAGCTTCAGAACAATTTATAAAAATGACTAATGCGGTATTATCAAGACTTAGCTACATGTTCACTTGTTATTGTATAACTCTCAGGAGCATGCATGGAGCTTTGTCTGGCATTTAATTAAGCCCATTTTATGTCTGCCATGAAAGAATACTGGCTTGAAAAAATGATTATGAAAAGTCATGCTCAACCCTAAGTTCAAAGAATGATGCATGCAAAGCTACAAACAAATGTATGCCCAGAAATGGCCAGAAAATGTTATTGGGGTTGTAAGGAAATGGGTTGAACTGACTTAAAAAATTAACAATAGTCACTGATATGTTAACAGATGCTAAAAGCCACATTTGCTTGGGCAGTTTACCTATAGTTTTAAAATGTTTAAATAAAGCATTTTATAAATGCAAATTATACATTTATAGAGAACTTGAAGCTTAATCAGAGGTTTGAAAATTTGATCACTCCAAATTATCGGAATAGTATAAGGAACAAAAGCTAGTCTCTACTTCTTTATAACCTGATCAGTTGTGTAAACATATAGAAAAAAAGAATAGTATGAACTGAGTGAGAGATAATATTTATCAACTCTGTGTTTTTCAGAGCTCCAATAAATTCCAGCAAGCTCAATGTAGAGCCAGAGCCAAGGACACCATAGAAAATGGTTGGCAGCAAAGCCAGACAAAGGAAACAAATTAGAAACCGGTAGCCCACCTTATTTGAAACCAGGGTAAGCCTGACACAGAATATTGTATACAATTATAATCTTACCACCTCTGGAAGGATATAACAGAGCTGCAGAAGGGGAAGAATATGTTTAAAAATTCAAACAGGCAGAGAAGCTTCTATAAGTTAATAAAAGATTAACATCTTTAGATTTTAGTTGATTAAAATGAACTAGTGAGCTTTCAGTCTTCTCTTCATTCATTTTCTCATTTCTCACTACAGCTCTCTTGCCAAACCACAAATCTGCTTTCACCCAGCTATTAAAAACCATTTAGGAACTTTCGTATTCCTATGAGATAAAGCCTGCTTTCTTTAACGTGGTATGTCAGGTCCACCACAATCAAGCTGCAAGGTAAGGTTTTACCTGTATTTCCAGGCATATTCGTTCCCCTCACATTTGGTTTATTCAGGAATATCCGTTATTCCCCCCAAAACTCCTTGAAATTTTACTATAATATTATTCCCTCTCACAGAACTCGTTCTTTCTTTCTTTCTCTTTCTCTTTCTTTCTTTCTTTCTTTCTTTCTTTCTTTCTTTCTTTCTCTCTTTCTTTCTTTCTTTCTTTCTTTCTTTCTCTCTTTCTTTCCGTCTTTCTTTCCTTCTCTCTTTCTCTCTTTCTCTTTCTTTCTTTTCTTTCTTTCTTTTCTCTCTTTCTCTCTTAGAAGGAGTCTCAGTTTGTCTCCCAGGCTTGAGTGTAGTGGTGACATCTCGGCTCACTGCAACCTCTGCCCCCTGGGTTCAAGCAATTATCCTGCCTCATCCTCCCAAGTAGCTGGGATTACAGTGTGCCCCACTACACCCGGCTAATTTTTGTACTTTTAGTAGAGACAGGGTTTTCCCATGTTAGCTGGGCTGGTCTCGAACTCCTGACCTCAAGTTATCTGCCTGCGTTGGCCTCCCAAGGTGCTGGATTTACAGGCGTGAGCTACTGCACCCAGCCCCTTTTCTACCACTTAGATTTTAGCACCTCATTCAACACCAAATTACACTGTGTCAGGAGAGTAAGTGTTCTCCCTAAATGAACAACCTTACTTTTTCTGTGGCAATATTTATTCTCTGCTTTGTCCATATTAACAGGACCACACTTTTCACATAGTAGCCATGTAACCCTCTTAAGAAAAAAGAGACATTGCCCAGACTCTTATAATTATGTGTCGCCCAGAATAGACAATGAGATATAAGTGGAAATCATCTGGGGGGACTTTCAGGGCCTTTGTTGGTCTTTTTATCTTTCCTTTGTGACTACAAAGCAAGGTCACATGCTAGGGAGAGTAGGATAAAAATACATAGAATCTAGTTCACTGGTGTCATTTTAAGATGCTGCACTTCTGGATTTCTTGTTACATATGAAAGTTAATTCCCTCATTTGTTTAAGATGTTTCTCAGTCATATTTTGTGTTACTCCAGAATTATAATTATTTGCTCGCATTTTAATCTCCTCCACAGGAGCATAAATTCATAGAAATGTGTTCATCTTTGTTTCCACAAAGTATAATATCTAGCACAAAGTAGGTGGTAATTTATGAGTAGTGGCAATGTGATTGCTGCTATTAAAAACTTTATTGCATGAAAAGGACATTTATGTTTCCAACCAGAAATAGACTGGTAAAAGTTTTAATAAATATTTGGAACATTGGCTAGTAACAGATGATTGATGGTAGAATTGTTGCTGTAGGGCATTATACATAACTTTTGTAACATCATAAGGAAGTCAACTGCTAACTGCCGTTGGAGCCATTATAAGCCTCAGAATAAGGAATAGAAAGGAATACATGACCTAGTATGACATGTTCTCTTTTTAATGAAAAAAAAAAATCCATCGAAAGAAAACTGTGATATTGAAAGACTCTCAAAAGAGAATCTTTCAGATGTAAAAGACAGAAAATAATTTTGCAACAGAAAACATTTCATGCCAAGAATCACAAATCACATTTAAAATTTGGAGTCTAGCTCTTCCAAGAAGCTGGAGAACCTGTGCTTCCCTTTCTCTTGCTGATTTTAACTAAAATCCCTGGATATTATATGCAAAATAAGAAGACAAAAACCCTGCTGTTATATAGATAAGAAGACTGTGTAATATAGCAAGAAGAAGGCAGACAGATTAATGACTTTAAAACCCAAAGAATGACACGATGGGCTTACTTTTACCTCCTATGTCCCACACATGGAGCTAAAGAAGCTGGCAACCTCAAGACACCAGTAGGCACAGACAACTCCTCCATCCCCTCCAAAAAATTTTTGCTCTCTGAAGCCAAACGATAAGGAAAGTGAAAGCCTAACAAGACAGAAAATTTTAGAAAATAACAGCTATATGGCTGGGCATAGTGGCTCACACCTGTCATCCCAGCACTTTGGGAGGCTGAGGTGGGTGGATCAGGAGGTCAGGAGTTAGAGACCATCCTGGCCAACATGGTGAAACCCTGTATCTACTAAAAATACAAAAAGTAGCTGGGCATGGTGGTGTGCTCCTGTAATCCCAGCTACTCAGGAGGCTGAGGCAGGAGAATCACTTGAACCCAGGAGGTGGAGGTTGCAGTGAGCCGAGATAGCGCCATTACACTCCAACCTGGGTGGCAGAGAGAGACTCTGTCTCAAAAAAGAAAAGAAAAGAAAAATAAAATAACAACTACATTTTAGTTATTTATCACATAAATTACTGTGGCCTGAGTCTAGCCCACACCAGCCAAAACCAAGACAGAATCCTGGGCTTTCACCATCACCAGGTGGTAATGACAAACGCCCCCCATTTCCCCCAGCCTCTACAAAAGTCGTGTCAAAGAAAGACATCTTTCCCCTCTGAGTAGTAGCAAGTCCCTGTAGTGTCAGTGGAGACCAGATGGGAAAGCTGGCTGTCTATTCCAGCTCAACAGTAATAAGGTATCCCTCCCACATGCTTGAGTGATGTCAGAAGGAGACCAGGGGAGAGTCAGGACTTTTAACACTACTCAGTGCTAATGAGATCAACTCCCTACCCCAAGTGTCAGTGGGGGCCACATGGGAAACAGTAAATAGGCACTCCTACACCTCCCAGCGAGGGAGGCATCATAAATTTCTAGTAGGGAGCTAGTAATCCCAACTCCATCCATCTCCAAACATTTTTTATATATATATACACACATATATGTATATATACGTATATACACACATATATGTATATATATGTATATACACACATATATGTGTGTGTATATATATTTTTTTAATTTTCATTTTAGATTTGGGAGTACATGTGAAAGTTCGTTACATAGATAAACATGTGACATGAGTGTTTGTTGTGCATATTAGTATATCACCCAGGTATTAAACTCAGTAACCAGTAGTTATCTTTTCTGCTCCTCTTCTTCCTCCCACTCTTCCCCCTGAAGTAAATCCCAGTGTCTGTTGTTTCCTTCTTTGTGTTCATAAGTTCTTATCATTTAGCTCTCTTCCAAACACTTTAAAACCTAACCACATGCTTGTAAATAATCTATGCATAAAACATATAGCCTCAAGAAAAATAAAAAATATACATTGCCTTGCTGGAAGGAATATAAAAATATGGTCCAAAAATTGTGGGACATACCTAAAGTGGCACTGGGATAAAATTTATAGCAGTCGATGCATACGTAAAAGAATAAAAGTCTCAGATGGGTGCGGTGGCTCAAGCCTGTAATCCCAGCAGTTTGGGAGGCTGACGTGGGCGGATCACCTGAGGTCAGGAGTTCAAGACCAGCCAGGCTAGCATGGTGAATCCCTGTCTCTGCTAAAAAAATACAAAACTTAGCCGGTCTACATGGCATGCGCCTGTAATTCCAGCTACTAAGGAAGCTGAGGTAGGAGAATTGCTTGAACCTTGGAGGTAGAGGTTGCAGTGACCTGAGATTGTGACACTGCACTCCAGCTTGCACAACAGATCGAGAATCCCTCTCAAAAAAAAAAAAAAAAGAGTAAAAGTCTTAATTTAATAATTTAAACTTCCACCACAAGAAGATATAAAAAGAAAAGCAAAAAACACAAAAGACACATATAAAAAGTAAGTAGGGATATGGGCTGGAAGAAAATGAGTATGCCTGTAGAAGAGAAAATAATAAAGGTAAGAGTAGAAATCAATGAAATTGCTAATGGAAAAATAATAGAGAAAAATCAGTGAACCAAACATCTGGTTCTTCAAAATGATTGATGAAATTGAAAAACCTAACACAAGACTGTAAAAGAATAAAAGAGAAG
This sequence comes from Theropithecus gelada, assembly GCF_003255815.1. Taxonomy (NCBI): domain Eukaryota; kingdom Metazoa; phylum Chordata; class Mammalia; order Primates; family Cercopithecidae; genus Theropithecus; species Theropithecus gelada. The sequence continues at coordinate 102,796,492 of NC_037670.1, forward strand.
ACACAAATTACCAATACAAAAAATAAAATATATCCTGCCAAAATCAAAATGATAACAAGAGAATACGGCAAACAACTCTACAAACATAAACTTTAAAACTTTGAAGAAATGTGTCAATTCCTCAAAATTAAACTACCACAATTCACCCAATATGAAATAAATAATTTGAATAGACCCATATTTCTATACGTCTTAAGTAATTTAATTCATAATTTAAAACTTCACCAGAATAATTTCCAGGCCCAGATTATTTCATTGAAGAATTCAATTCAACATTTAAATAATAACTAACATCAATTCTACACTATGTTTTCCAGAAGATAGAAAAGGAAGGAAAACCTCTCATTCATTTTTGAAGCTAGTATTGCCCTGATGCCAAAACCAAAGAAAAGCAGTATAAACTAAAAAACAATGACCAAAATCTATCATGAGTGTAGATATAAAATGTTTTAGCAAGATATTAGCAAATAGAATTCTACAGTATATTAAGAAAAATACATCATTACTAAGGTTTATTCCATGAATGCAAGACTGGTGCCGTAATTGAATATCAGTCAATATAACCTATTATTTCAGCAAGCTAAAGTAGAAAATCACATGATAATATCTACCAGCACAGTAAAAGGGTTTCATAAATTTTAACATCAATAATAATTTAAATAATTTCAGAAAAATAGAGCTATTTGGGAATGGAAAGGAACTTCCTCAACTTGGTAAAAAGCATTAATTGTAAAACTTACAACTGACATTATACTTAATGGTGAAACACTGAATGCTGTTTTACAAAGAGTGAGAACAAGCCAAAGATGTTTGCTTCACTGCTCATTCAGCATGCTGCTGCAAGTTCTAGCCAGTGCAGTAAGGCAAAAAGAAAAAATAGAAAAAAATAGAAAGCATACAGATAATAAAGGAAGAAATAAAACTATCCCTATCTGAAGAAGACATGATGAATTGTCTATATAGAGAATCCCAAGTAATCTACCAAAAACACCTACAACTAATAAGTGAATTCAATAAGCATGCAAAAAGTAATCTTATTTCTAAATATTAGCAATGTCTACATGGATATCAGAATTAAAATACAATACCATTTAGAGTTGTTGAAAATATAAGAAGCACTCAAGTGTAAACCTATCAATACATATAGGGAGCTTGTATGCTGAAAATTACAAAATGCTGATGAAAGAAAAGGAGATCAAAATTAATTTAGATATATGCCCTTTTCATGGACTAGAAGACTAAATAAACTTAGTAAAGATATTAATTGCATTAAATTGATGTAGAGGTTTAACATAACTCCTCTCAAAACCCAAACAAGAATTTTTATAGATATAGAAAAAAATCACTCTAAAATTTGCATGGAAAATCAAAGGAATAAGAAGAGCTAAAATAATTTTGTAGAAGAATAACAAAGTGGGAGGAATAAGTCTACTCTAGTTGATAATTTATATAGCTACAGTAATAAAGATTGCGTTGTCTTGTCATAGGCATACATACATAGATCAATGGAAAAGAATGAACCCACACAAATATGACCAACTGATTTTGTAAAGTTGCAAAAGTTATTCACTAGAAAAGAGATAACCATTTAAATAAATGAATAATTGGTGCTAGAGCAACTGGACATCCATAGACAGAAAAATAAAATCTCACACTCTGTAAGAATATTAACTCAAAATCCTTCATGGACTTAAAAGTAAAACATAAAACTATAAAACTTTTAGAGAAAAACATATCAGAAAATCTTGGCATGTAGATTGAAAACAAATTCATTAGAATTGACAAAAAGAATACACTACATTAAAAAATAATAAACTGAACTTCATCCAAACAAAACAAAACAAAAACCTTTGACTTGTAAGAGATCAAGAGGATAAAAATACAAGCCCAAGCAACAAAGTGAGACAAAATATTATCAACTATTTATCCCAAAAAGGACTAATGTCTAGAATATATAAAGAACTCTCAAAACTTGACATTAGAAATCAAACAATCCAATTAGAAAACTGGCAAAAGCCAAGAAGAACTATTTCATTAAAGAGAATATACAGGTGGCCAATAAACATATGAAAAGTTGTTTGACATTATTAGCTATTAAGGAAATGCAAATTAATACTACATTGTGGTATGACTATATACCTGTCAGGATGATTCATTAAAATAAAAAGTAGCGACAGCACCAAATGCCGAATCACTCATACATTAGAGATAAAGAAAACTTTATCTATTTCTTACAAAACTAACCATACATTTGTCATATGACCCAGCAATTGCACTCCTGGGCATCCATCCCAGGGAAATAAAATAAAATAATAAAATAAATAAAATAAAATAAAATAAAATACACAAATGTTTATAGAATCCTTATTCATTATAGTCCAAAACTGGGAACAACACAGATGCCTTAAACAAACTGTGATACATTCATATAATGGAATACATCTCACACTAAAAAGGAGCAAACTATTTTTACAAGCAACAATTTGAACAAATCTTTAGAAAACTAAGCTGAATTAAAAATGACAATTCCGCACACAATACCTATTTTATAAGTCCATTTATAAAATATTTTTGAAAGTACAAAATTATAGAAAGGGAGAACAGATTAGTTATTGCCTATGATTAAAAAGGGGTGTGGACTGGAAGGATCTTGAATGCCTGTAAAAGAGCAACATGAGAGGTCTTTGTCTTGATAGACATGTTCTGTGTTAACTCTATTATTGTCAATATCCTTGTCATAATATTTTACCATGGTTTTGCAAAATGTTACCCATGTGACAAATGAGGTAAAGATTATAATGAGATTGCTCTATATTATTTCTTACAACTACATATGAATTTACAATTATCTCAAGATGTTTAACTCAAAAAAGGAGAAAGAAAAGCATTCAGACAAACAAAATTACTAATCTCCCATGTTTTTAAAACTTGAATTCAATCAAAATGACTGAGTCTTTGCCCAACAGCCACATGCAAACAGTAACATATCACCAACAGCTGATTTTTAATTGTGCAGGACAACTATACTGTGATAGACTGCATATTTATTTATCTAAGTCAGGGACTTAAGAGTTCAACTGCTCAAGTCCTGAAATTTTAGCAAATTATTTTCTGCCAGAATTTGTCCATCAGTAATAATTATTTCTTTGTTTTTCTCAGCATCTGATTCAATCAGATTTTCAACTTAGAAATGTAAATGTCAACAATTGTGTAATAAAACATGCATCTATAAAAAAGAACAATATATGTTTTCCAGTAAGGGCTATCATCTATATTTAGTTTTCTTGAATATTTTCAAAATAAATAAAATAAGAAATAAACAAAAACAAAAGATACTTGAGTCAGTCATAGGTATTTGTGGTTAGTGGAGAGTCATTCAACTATTCCTCTGTACACAAATAGACAATCCTCAAAAGAAGGTATACAGATGGTCAACAAACATTTTAAAACATGCTCAATGTCACTAATGATCAGGAAAATGCAAATCAAAACCATAATGCAATACTACCTTACTCGTGCAAGAATGGCTATAATTAAGAAAAAAAAATAGATGTTGGAGTGGATGCGGTGAAAAGGGAACACTGCTACACTGCTGGAGGGAATGTAAACTAGTACAACCACTATGAAAAGCAGTGTGGAGATTACATAAAGAACTAAAAGTAGAACTACCATTTGATCCAGCAATCCCACTACTGTTACCCACCCAGAGGAAAAGAAGTCATTATAGGAAAAATATATCTGCACACACGTTTATAGCAGCACAATTTGCAATTGCAAAAATATGAAATCAGCCAAAATGCCCATCAATCAACGAGTGGATAAAGAAATTGTGTGTGGGGTGTGTGTGTGTGTATATATATATATGATATATAATGCATATATACCATGATATATATATATATACCACAATTTCTTTATATATATATAAAGAGAGACCAGACATTTTTTTAAAAAAACTTTCTTCATTTCAATTTGTTACTTGCATGTTGGCACCATTACCAATTGTTCTGCTGGTGCTAGTGTCTAAGAAGCTTCTACAATTAGTTTTATGAAAATTTTCCAAAGTAAAACTGCATTCATGTAGTGCCATGAAATTTTTTGTCAACTGGGTAACGATGTTATTACAAAATCTATAAAATCATACTCAAGTGTTAAATTATATGAAAAACCACTAGTCATAAACACAGTAACAATGCGATCATGACTTCTTAAGGTTGTTTTAGTTTGTAATGGAGTATAAAGTTCCCATTTTGTGTGAGTGAGTTTTCATTGGTAACAAATAAAACCCAGCTGAAAATTGAAAAAGTCATATTATCATCAGTATATTTACCATAATTCTGGATTCATATAGTGCATCCTTTATTTGAAGTTGTGTTAGAGGTGATTTATTATTTGTTCACTATCATTTTGAAGGTGAAAAAAAATCCCTTTTTATTGTCTACCCGTTTATTTACCTATATATATGTTTTTTTCCTTTTATCAGAAAGGCAGTAGAGTAAAAACATTGTATTTTTCAATTCCAGTGGAAAAGATAAGAGGGTACAAATCAGATAGTTTGCCCAAAAATGTAGGTTAAGAGAGACTACTGCAGCTGAAAGCCCAATATAATTCCATACATTCTAGCAGTCAAGACAAAAAAAAACCCATTATTCATTGCCTAAAAAATTATACTTGTTCACCACAGTAAAATAAAGTATAATACTTAGAATTTTTGATGTGACTGTGCTAGAAACTTTCATCTTTAATAAATATTTTGTGAAATCTGAAGAAATATGCTTTCCATAGACTAGGAATTTTATTTGATATTTCAGGGAATTTATGGAAGAGCTTTACTTTTCCATAAATATGATTTCCATAAACCATACTATGTCAGAAGCAGACCTAAAATTGTGAACCTGATCTTTCAGTTCTGATGTTTTGTCCCATTGAGTATGCATAGTCTAACCTTCTGTTGTTCTCCTTTGGAGAACTAGTACAACCCCTTGAAGATGAAGTATGTAGGCATTAGAATCATTGTAATATATAGGCCTTTTTGACCCTTATAGGCCCTGACCCCAAAAGAGGGGCTAGTTGAACCAATTTGGCAATAATTGGCTAGAGTTGACACTGAGGTAAAGGCCCCCACCTTTTGAGTATGTCTAAAATTCTTTATAGGAAAATAAATCCTTTTATTTTACCATCAAAGTGATGGACATAAAAGTAAATAACTCTGGAAAAGATAATAATTTGCCTTATTAAGCTTTAGTATCTCATTAAGCTTTAATGGAGAAGAAAACTTATAGCATGAAGACAATTTTGGAGTAAGAGAAAATAAAAGAAAGACAGAGGTGTGCTTCTGTGGTAAGCTTCACAAAATACAGATTTCTGAATTATATCTTCAATGGTCCTGCTATATTATACTGAATGGGGTTCCAAAAGTCTTCATAGTTAACAAATGAACTTCTTGGGTAACGCTGATATGGGCTGTCTACAAACTTCATTCAGGCAGACCATTAGTGGGAGGGAGACCCAGAAGCAAAGGCCATTTTGGCAACAGGATCAACAGGTGAAGATGAACTTGACACAATCTGTGGTTTCCATTCTAAAAAATGTCAATGTACACAAAGAAGTATTAATTAGGAACTTTTTTTTTGTAAAGCTTATATACCAAAATGCATCCTTTTGAAATAGAAATGTAGGTCAGGCACAGTGGTTCACCCCTGTAATCCCAGCACTTTGGGAGGCTGAGGCGGGAGAATTGCTTGATCCCAGGAGTTCAAGACGAGCCTGGGCAACTTGACCATATGCCGGCTCTACAAAAAATAAAAAAAATTAGCCAGGCTTGGTGGTGCATGTCTGTGGCCCCCGCTACTTGGGAGGCTGAGGCAGGAGAATCAATTGAGCCCAGGAGGCCAAGGCTGCAGTGAGCCATGATAGTGCCACTGCACTCCAGTCTGGGTGACAGAGCAAGACCCTTTCTCATTAAAAAAAGAAGAAGAAATAAAAAATATATTCAACCTACTCTTTAATTGCTAACTTTTATGTCTGCTTACTATGTGCCGGGCAATTTTCCAAGTGTTTTCCATGTATTGACTTATCCTTACAACAAACTATGAGGTAAATACTAACTAATGTAATCTTTATCCTGTTGCAGCAATGAGGAAACGGAAGCATAGAGAAGTTCAGTATCTTGCTCTGGCTCACAGCAAATGAAACATAGAGCCATGGTCTCTATGTTTCTATGCCTCACCAGGCATTTGGTGTCCAGAGTTGAACTCTTTATCACTGTGTTATGAGTGTAGTTTCTTAAGTATCCTTTAATGAGAGAGAGATTTTAGTTTAGGAAAGTATATGTAATGTATATATAATATATAAATATACAATGGGTGTGTGTATATATATGTAATGACATATGACTCAAAATCTTAATGTAACACACCTACCAGATATTAATTTCATGATGTATTTTATTGTAAATTAAATGCCTTAAGAGAATCTAAGTTTGAGAGCTTTACATCATCCCTGTATACTCCTGGAAGAGAAGCAATAAGCTATTCTATACTAAACTCATTATCAATACATTATTTAAAGGAAAAAGAAAAAGAAATAAAGAAGAAATGAAAGGGGTTAAAATATTCAGGAAAAAAATGACAAGGTAACAAAAACTAATGAAATAAAAATAGCCTGGTCACAAAATTAGTAAAGCAAAGATTGATGGACTCTCTTTGTTCTTTGCCAAAAGCAGTAAATGAGTAGGTAGACTAAAAGTAACAACAAAAGGAATCAGCTAGTTGATAGAATTGTTCTGAAAATATATAGTCAAATAAAAATCTCCATGATTGTTATAGTTGCTCAAGTACTTTTGAATTAAGTGCATTATATCAAGAGAGTTAGTTTTAACAATTATTTTCACACATCTTTTATCAATTTGCATCATGGTCAAACACTTGGCAATCTGTGGTGCAGATTAATCTTGGTCATTAAAGTTTCTGTATAAGGGAATTTCAATATCTTAATAAAATATATTTTAAGCCCTACACAATGTAAGAAAATTTTAGCACAATTACAAATACAGAATATTTTAAAATTTAAACCTTTGATCTAAGATATACATACACACACACACACACACACACACACACATATATGTTAACATTTCTATTCCTTGACACAGATTTTTTTTTGCCATTAAATAGCTATGATGGATGGGGGGAAAACAGAAAGGGAACTGTGATAAGATGAGGAAATAAAAATGTCAAACCTTGAGTGTATATATATTTTTGAATGGGGGAGGAGAAGCCTTAGTTTATTTTTTTCAATTTGAAGTTATTGTCTAATGATTATTTTGTTGGATGGGCAAAGTAAAATTTCACTTCAAAGAATGTTAAATACAGCTTCTCAAATAGAAATAAAATACCCCCATACTAAGGTATACTTAAGGAAATATTTGTTTCTTCCTTTAAAATCATGTTTTCATTTAGTCACTGAAAATGTCTTATATTATCACTGTGACTAAATAAAGCCTACTCAGATTTCTCTCTGTTGAACAAAATGAAGTCTCAGATCTTTTCTTTTTACAAGTTACAGAGCAATGCATAGTTTTTCAGTCTGTCAAAGTCAGATTTATATTTGGAAGATAATAGTGGACTTTGCTGAATAGATGGCAGATCCCAGGTACTATGCAATTTATTTAATATTTGTATCATATTTCAACTATATACTTATGTAAAACTTGGAACAAATTATGTGTAATAAAATAAGTATCATTCCAATAACATGGCTTATACATATTAAAGAAAAAAATCCTAAAACCTTAAAGACTAAATTAACTTTAATATATCTAACAGTCTTTTAGAATATTTCTTTTAAGGGACAAAATAAGTCATTATTTTAATGTTTATTTTTCGAAAAGGTGATTTTAAGTTGTTCAATGAAGATCTTACAAAATGGTATTAAATTTTAAACATTATACAAATCAAGATACTCATTTGAAAACAAATTTCCATGAAAGTTGACATTACAAACATACTCTCCTACAAGGCTGGAAACAAAACACTTCTTCAGGTAAGTACATTCCATTTACTTTTTAAAAAAATTCCAAAGTATCACTGAAAAATAATTTTCATTCAATTATTAAAGACAAAAATGGCAGGACTATGGGAGGCATAGCCTTGAGAAAGGTTGGCTTTGAACCATGCTGCACTTCATTGTACTCCAATCAAGCAGTCAGGTTTCCTCACCTCTAGAATTCATGTTTGCTGATTATCATTTAAGTACTTTAATTGGTTACAGTGTAATTTCTGGCTAGACCCATATGAACAAAGAATTGTTACTGATGGCTCATTCACAGTTTTAGTCCCTTTTGTGTAGTTGGCTAAGAGATTCCCTCCAGATTTCTCTATCATCACCTACACGGCTCTCCCACTGGCTATAAAATACTGCAGCAGCTTGTAGGTAATTGATCAGACAAGTGAACTGTAAAATATTCATTTTCTACTTCAACAGCCAAATAAATCTCTTGGGAAAAGGATGAAAATATTGCTTATGCACATCAGGTCGGTAGAGTAATAGCAAGGTTGCTGATAAGCAGGGGTCCACTACAGAGCGAATACTTAATTCGGTGCTATGCGAGACTGAGAGCATGCAGGCTCCCCCATGCCTGAAGCTACAAGTCTCATTATATACTGAACCCGAGGCATCAACATCAGTGCCCTAGTCATGTTGCTCAAAGGATAGTGCTTCCTCTCTTAATTAATCAGGTTCATCTTGGCATAACATGCCAAATAGCCAATTAACACTTAGCTACTGTAACCAACATGCTAAGCACTAAATTGCTAATGAAACAAGAGTGAGTAGGAAGCTAGCTGTGCTGAGGATGATGGGAAAACAGGTTGAAGGATTGCTTTATAACACCTTCATTGTTTGTTTTCTCTTCTACTTGGTTTCTTCCTCTCTGCCAACTTTTTGAATAACTGTTAAGCTTCTTTAATTGAAAATTATTAGAAGTACACTGCCCTCAGACCAGTTAAGTTACAGCAAAATGTAGTTCATTATTTTAGTCTCGCTCTGTGTTTGCAATAATAAAAAATGTTAAGAGATCTTTGCCTTGGTCTTATCCCTATTTCATATTTATACGGAGTCTCAATCAGTGGAATATAAACCTGAAAATTATTTTTCTGCAATCATAACTTTCGCTAGAACCTTAATATATTTTCCTTTTCTGTCTCTTCATGGAATTTTGAGTAGATTTTAAAAGTGGTCCAGACACTATAGTCATTAAAACTTAGTGTACTTTGTAACTTTAATTTGTAATCTTCATTTCAAACTCATCTATTCCCCTATCTGTTGAATAGGCCTGGGTCCCCCTCCCCCTCTTTTGAAGCTTGGGTCCTCCAGCGTAGAATTGAGAAGAAGGAGGAAAATAATTTCTTTTAAGTGGTCATAGTTGTACTCCTCCCTCCATTGGGTGTCACTATTTCTTAAACTTACCCTGATAAGATATTGATATTTTTGTAGGGGAGAAAAAATAATTTTTTTCTTCAACCCTCGTAAGTTCTTAGTAGGAACAGATCCCTATAACAAAAGACACATTAACAAATAAAAGGAAGTCTATTAACATAATATTTTATGTGTACATGGGAGATATGCAGGGAATGTGTAATTCTAAAAGAGCTGCCTTTAAATTCCAGCTTATATAGATAGCATCTTTGACAAAGAATAGTGAATTTTTAGAGAAGTGACAATACAAAAGAAAAGGACTTTGAGTGTTTAGGGGCAGCAGATTGTGAGGAGATGAACCCATGACAGATAAAAGCTAATTAGTAAAGCTTGCTGATATAGATCCTTTCAGTGCCACCTCCAGGGGCGTAAGAGCCTAAAGTTGTCTTCAGTGCTTAACCTTTGTCCTCCTCGGTAGGGAAAAAAGGAAGGATACTGTTTGTAAATTTATGCCTTGTGTTTAGATGAAGAGAGGTAGAGCCAAGAGGTTTCTCTCATCTGCTTCTTCTCAATTGCTTTCAGCTCAAAACAATCCTTATGCCAAGACATATTCTGTTCTCCCGTACCCTTTTCCTGGCAAGTGTTTAAAGGATGATTCTCAGAGCAACACCTCTGTGAACTCTTTGGGGAGCTTTTAGAGTCTCTCTACTCTCTAATTCCCTGTTGCAGGAGGTCCAGCTTTGGCTCAATCTCTTCCAAGTTCTTATTTATCACTCATCACCTGCCATCAGCACATAAGCTCCCACTACTGTCCTCCCACCAGCAGACAGCACTCTTTGGTGGGATCCCAGCAAGATGGTATATGTTTTTGTGATATTCACTTGACTTTTGAAGGGAAACTTATGCACTCCTTTCTATACCACATTACAGGGTATGGGTAACACTCCCACAACCATTTCTTTCTGACCCACTGTTGTTTTTTCCTCTGCTCAGAAAGATGAAGGCTTTGGATGCTTAATCAGACATCCAGGTAGAGAGTGAAATGTTTACCTCTCTTTCTTTCAGTCACTCCAAAGTTCTTTTCTCCAGAAGCTATTTTCTTGGAACCTCTGAAGTGTTTTCTTGAGGTAGAATGGAAGCACTCTCCTTTCTCTCATGAACAGAGTAATGAGTTAATCTAAACGATTGTTTAGCAAGAAGCCTGCACGGCCTTGTCTGTGAGCCTGATGACTCCCCTCCAGTTTCCTCAGTCTTGTAATGTCAAGAAACTTGTAGTGGGGATGAGAGGGTGTCTTCAACTCATAATGAACAGTCGAAAACAGCCCCTGTGTCAATTTTTGGCAGTAACAAGCAGTTTGTGGTGTACTGTTTTTTCCTTGTTTTTTTGTTTGTTTGAGTTTGGGTTTTGTTTTTTTTTTTAATGATTTTCTAGCTCTGAGCCCTGATAATTCTGGAGCAACAAGAAAAATTCCACTCTGTCACCTGTTATATATCTAATCTGTGCTAAGAAACTTAATGGAAAACCAAAAAGCCATCAGAAAATGTCTGCGTTCTCTTTTACCTGGCTTCATTCTTTAAGCAAAGGAAAATTGGAAAGTAGATAAAAACAAGTGCTTCTTGTTTAAAGTTGTATCTGGCTACCAGGAGAAGGGTCAGAGAATGCGAATGTTCTCCCTGGAAACAGAGTGCTATCTTATCACCTTTTTCTTTTTTTTATATGTTTCAAAGTCTAGCTTCTGCACAGTCAACACGTAGGAACACCTTTCTTCTTTTTTTCTTCTTCTTTTCTGATTGATACAATCTTTGTATTTGTGGATACAGTGACTGTTCAAAGAATAAAGTGTTTCCAACTGTTCTGATGCTGGCAGGATATCTCTATTTCCAGGGAGGAAATCATTAATGGTCAACTAATTTTATTTTTAGTTCCATTTAATTGTCATCAAAATTAGTAAAACTTCACCTAAGATTGTGACAACAGAGAATCAAGGAATTGATGGAAGGATGAGCGCAATTTCCACGTCTTTGCTAGTTAAGAATATTAAAGCCAGGTATTTGAAAAAAATATTCCACATTACTTGAGCGGATATCAGTAATATACTAATATTACTAAAATATTACTTTATTAGTAATAATAAAGAAGAGAAGAATACATACTGGATTGACAGCCAGACAAATCTGTTAAAGACAATTTACTTTCCCTTCCTTGGAGGATTTTGTTGATGTTCAATATTTATCTGTCACTTTTATAATGATAAAAGTATGAAATTGATAAATATATTTTTGAAGACCGTAAGACCGCAATCATATAACAGCACACATACCAATAAAGGAGGGGGCACTAAAATATTTTCACTGGCTGGTTCCAAGAAGAAGCTATACAAGTACATTTTTTCCTTTTTTTTCTATTTTTAATTTATTTTCCAATTATCCAATAATGAACATGCAGATTATTTTCTATGAAGAAACTAATTATTATTAAAATTAATTATATTTCTTCCACTAATTCTTGATGTGAATAAAATGTGGTAACATTTTGCAACTCTGTTAAGGGAAAATAGTCATCTTAAGATACATTTTGGAGTAAAGGATTCTCAATATCATGTAGTCTAGAGAGTCATGGCCTCCTGGGGAAGAAAAATTGACCACCACAGGTTTTTAATACTACAGCAAGTACATTAGAAAGATATGCTACAGTGATGTTACAAATATAAAGTAAATCAAAGTTTCCTAGAGCAGAACAGTTACTCACTTGTTAGCAGTTGTTACCTAAGTGGTAAATGTTTTCTTATGTATTGTCTCCTTATCATTTCAAATAAATACCAGAAATGATCATTGTAACCACTCAGTACAGTTGCTTACAAGACTTTTTTACATGTCCTTTTAGGATGACTTCAGAAATCACAGAACTTACATGTCCTTGAGATTAATTTTCTTTCCATCTACACAATTTTTCAATAAAATTACCTTGAAACAAGATATTTTAATTCTATACTTCTCAAGTCCTGATTATTATTACATATATTTTTAAATAAAATGTTTAAGGCATATAACATGCAAATAATAACAATACAATTAACTATTTTCTACCTCCTAGCTTAACAAATATAAAAAGTTGGCAATAATTTAATTAAAACTCCCGTTTTCACTCGTGTCTTGTTACTTTCCATTTCTTTGCCTTAACAGTAAGCATTATGATAAATTTGGTATTTATATATCTATAAATTTTATTTTACACTTACTACATATTTCTGTATTTTTTAATTTTAATTTTTAATTTTTCTGCATAAATAGTACATTTTATATTTTATGGATACTATATATTGTATATTGTATATATGTACAATTTTATATTTATATTGTATATATACAATATATACACTATGTACTATACATTGTACAATCTATACTATATATTATATATACATATATAGTCTATATATTATATATTCTATATATGTACATTTCATATATACTTATATTGTTTATTGTATATATGTACAATTTTATATTGTATATATTGTATAGACAATATATAGTCTATATAGTCTATACAATATATAGTCTATATAGAGTCTATATAGTCTATACAATATATAGTCTATATAGAGTCTATATAGTCTTGTATATACTCTATTGTATATATTGTATATACAATATATAGACTATATAGACGCTATATAAACTATATCGTATATACATACAATATACAATATATAGTATATATAGAATTGTACATATATACAATATACAATATACAGTCTATATAGTCTATATAGCCTGTTTCATGCACATGTATATATTGTATATACAACATATAGACTATATATTGTATTTTGTATATATGTACAATTTTATATATACTATATATTGTATATTGTGTATATATACTATATATACAATATGTACTATATATTTATGGGGTACATGAGATATTTTGATGCAGACATAAATGCATAATAATAATATCAGGGTAAATAGGATATCCATCATCCCAAGCATTGCTCATTTCTTCATGTTCCAGTTATACTCTTTTAGTTGTTTTTAGATGTACAGTGAAGTTTTGTTGACTGTAGTCACAAGGTTATGTTATCAAATTCTAGATCTTACTCATTCTATCTAATTATATATTTGTAGCCATTAACCATGCCCACTTCCTCCTTACCCCAACTATCCTTCCTAGCTTCTGGTAACCATCAGTCTACTCTCTGTCTCTATGAGTTTTTAAACAATATATGATATCATATGTAGGGGAGAAAAGATTTTTCTTCCATCACAAGATCAATGGCTGAGGCATTTATCATAAAAGAAATTAACAAGAGAAAGGCATACACAATTATTTAATTTAAAGTTTTACACAACACAGGAGCCTTCAGAAATGAAGGCCCAAAGAAGCAGGGAAATCTGTGTATTTTTATGATTAGGTTTCATAAAGAGTGGATAGTCTGGAGAAGGATGATCAAACAAAGGGGTATGATCCAATTGTAATAAACTTAGCAAGTCCTGCTTGTTCAGCCTCTTCTGATTCCCTGTGCATTCAGAGATAAGGACCTTCTTTTTTGCACGTATAGAGAGGGCAATTCTTGTAGGAGGACCTCATGACCTACTCTAGAAGTAGGTCAACTAGATTTTATGTCCTGCCTCAAGGAGGTCAGACAATTCTATGTTTCATGTCCTGCTTCAGGAAAGAAAGGGTAAGGTGAAATTGAGAGCAACCTTTCTGCTTCTGTTCTTTTCTGAAACGCCAGAATGACATATTTTGAGGTACTATGTCTTTAATCCTATCAATCATTAATTCATACTGACTTCATAAAAATATTGTTTTCTTCCTAAAGTTTTACATTTTGCTGTTTAATATTTAATTTTCTAATTATACTGAGATATTACTTTACATTTGATGTGGTGTGAGAATCCAATTCTGGATTTTCAATATAGTAACTAATTTTGCAAACAGTATTTCCTTTTTCTTAGAGATAAGGACTTACTGTGTCTCGGGCTGGAATGCAGTGGTGCAATAATAGCTTTCTGCTAACTTGATCTCTTAGGCTCAAAGCACTGGGATTACAGACCTCCCAAAGTACTGGGATTACAAACCTGAGTCACTGTAACCAGTCCCTCACTATTTCTTTTCTTCACAGATCTGTATTATTGTTCCTTATTTATCTAGAATTCAGTCCAGCTCTTTCATGTATTAAGTTTCCATATACCTATGACTCTATTTCTGAACTCTCCACTGTATTGCTTTTAAATTTTTTTTCTGTGTCATGCACATGTAGAAATTAATAGTAATTTTTCAGGAGCCTGAGGAGAATCAGCAAGGATACTCACAGCCAGATGGCTCTGGCAAACATGGGATGATCCCAAGAGTCCAGTAAGTTAAGTGAATTAATATCTTAAATATGCATAACCCATTCGTGGCATACCAGTTGGGTTGTTTGCTCCACACTGCGTTGTGAGTCTATTTGTATTTGCTCCAACATCACATTTTGGTAATTAATGTTTCATAAGTCTTGCTATACTCTAAGGCAAATATTATAACAATATTCTTTTTTCTTCAAAATTTTCTTTACTTTTTAGAGTGTTTAGCATTTCCATATAAGTTTTATAATTAGCTTGTTAATGTCCATTGAAAGATCTAATGGGATTTTTTTCTTCTCATTGAAATTAAAGATCACTTTGGGAAAAATTAGCATGTTGACTCTCCTGGGTTTTCAATTTCATTACCATGGTATAATTCTCTATTTATCTGGATCTCTTAATGCCTTCAGTAAAGATTAATACAGTTTTTCTCCACAAAGTTTAAGCATACCTTTTTGTTTAAAAACAAGGTTTTTCTATCTAATAGTTTTGAATGCCATCTTTGTATTTTAATTTCACTTTAGCTTTTACATTTAACTTTGAACAGTATAATCTTTTGCCAAACAAAACTCAATGTTTTAATTTTAATGATTTGCCTTGAAAATTCTTTTGAGTATTTCAAATAGACAATGCAATGAGCTGAATGTTTGTGTCCTTTCAAAATTCATAAGGCAAAATCCTAATCTACAAAGTAATAATATTAGCGAGTAGGGCCTTTAGGAAGTGATTAGGTCATGAGGGCACAATGCTCATGAATGGGATTAAGGGCCGTAAGAAAGAAACCTCAGAGAGTTATTTCATCCTTTTCATTATTTGAGGACACAGCAAGAAGTCTGTCGTCTGCAATCTGGAAGAGGGCCCTTACCAGACACCAAATATGTTAGTGCCTTGGCCTTGGACTTCCCAGCCTCTAGAACTATGAAAAATAAATTTCTGTTGTTCATGAGCCACCCAATGTATATTTCATTACACCAGCCCAAACAGGCTAATATAGACTATTATATCAGCTCCAAGTACTCCAAATTTTGTTTTATTCCAGTTCTTATTCCTATTATTTCAATTCCTTAACCTGAAATACATTGCCTATGCCCTATAGTACAGTACAAAATAAAAGACAGAATAGAAATCATCAATGTCTCTCCCTTGATTTTAAAGGAAAGGCTTATAAGTATTCACTGTTAAGTAAAATGTTTGCCTATTTTTCTTCTCTTTTTTTCTTCCTCTTCCTCCTCTTCTTCTTCTTTTATATATCTTTATAAGAGAGTTTCTTTATATTTCTGATTTGGTTAAGGCTTTTTGCCACAATGAATGTTATAGTGCACTGAATAATTTTTTCTATCAAGATAAACGTACTTGTTTCTAGTGATCTGATAGTATGGTAAAATTCATTAATAAAACTTTTTGTTAGAGCCATTAAGTATAGAAGTAATAATTATGTGAAAAAAAGGTAAGTAATTAAGTTGAAGAGTTAGAATTAGATTCTAAACATCATCAGTGTTATTTCCTATGGGTTTGATAACTAGCATAAAATAGTTTAACTAAAACATTAGAACTGTAAGGTTCACATATATCATACTTGAAGCAAGAGAAATGAAAATAGAAATCTTTAGGATAATTTTTCTGTCTTTAAGCATAGAATAAAGTAAAATATGATGTATTTAATATACATTAATTACTATATCTTTTCTGCCATCCTTTTTATTGATGATGCTAATGAAATGCAGACAAAGGCTCTTTTCTAAAATGTGCAAATGTCTAATGGGAACTGAGATTTCTTTTAAATGTCTCTGTAACAGATACAAGATTTTGCCTGAGGGTGCTCTTTGAAAAATGATAAACATTAAAATAGTATAAAGGAAAAAAAAAGAATCTTCTTTCTCAGCCTGTCTATAGTCATACTTCAAAAATATGTTTGAAAACAACTTCATTATTTCCAATTATAATCAATGCACTTTTTAGAATTCAGTGTGAATAAAGAAAATGCAGTTAGAGTCAAATATTCATATTAATATAAGAAATCTACATTTCAAATGAAAATATGCAATATATAGTTCTAAAAGAGACCTGAGACCACCCTCTTCCCTTACCATTGACTTTAAGCCAGCTAATGCTAACCTGTCTTACCCTATAATTTAAAATGTAGGCTCATCAAATGGCCACTTATTCACTCATTCTCATCTTCATGTGCCTTTGGGCTTTTTATCTGACTTCTCTGACTATGGTTCCTTCCTCCTGCTATGTTTTTGGATGCTGTGTTTTATGGTAAACAGACTCCATACAACTTTAACCTACTGATAATATTCTAATGACATTTCATGATTTTGGTGGAAACTTGAATTGCCCTGAAGATACTACTTTCTGGCAGAATTATTGAGGGTATGGTGCTCAATCTTCATTAATTCCCCTTTTGGTATGAGGGTGCAGAATGAGGCTGAGGGGGCCAGGGCTTACACATTTTAAATCCCTTTGATACTTCTAGACCACCTCCCTTCCTCTGTGGGTAAAGATCCCTGCTCATTTGAGATTATGACTGCATTACGCATTGCCATTCTTGTTCTAGACTCTGTTGCCCATTCTCATTATTTCCTTTGTTCACTGAGGTTTTAGCCACTGGTCCACAATCATTCTCCTTCGAAAGCTTCACGTAGTTGGAGGTGACAAAAAAAAAAAGTGTCCATGTTTATGACCTGTCTAAAATCTAGCTGATTAGTTCCTTTTTTTTCATTCCTGTGAAATGATGGCATTCTAAACACTTAAATTTTTTCCTCAACCTTAAGTTGCCCCATCTATAAAACTTTTGATCAGAGAATACTTCCACACCTTTTCTTTGTTGTCACCCAAATCTCCACATCATTGCTCCTTTTGCTTTTAATAAATCAATAACTTTAATTGTTTTTCATTATGTTGTAATTTTATGAAATCAATAAAATGTTATACACTTATTGGTATGAAATGTTCATTTTATTTGCATCTTTGGATGAGGTAGGAAAAATAGACTATGACTATCAAAATTGTCAATGTATTTTTTCTGGACTTTTTCATCCCTTAACATATGTTTGGCCATGAAATCTTTAGATATTATTTTTAAAAACATTCCTCTCACCCATTCTAAATTGTTTTGAAATAGCTAATGTTTCTCCTGGATGGTATATAATGATTAATTGTATCTACTTCTGATGATAAAGAAAAAATAATATATAAATTTACCTTAAAGCTTTTTAAACCAATTTCTCTAACCCTAGTCATTTGGTAAATAATTTTAAATAAAAAATTAAGTCAAATATTAAGGCAAATGTAGTGGTCAATAATTTTAAATAAAAAATTAAGTCAAATATTAAGGCAAATGTAGTGGTCAGTCATTTACCTGAAGAATCTTTGACCCATTTTCTGATGTTTTAATAATCTCCAAGGATTTCCAAATCACAAATGGTGTGATAAATCAAACAGTTTTTAACAAACTCCACAGCTTGCTACATGTAACTATTGGAATTTTATCTTGTTTAAATATGTTTGACAATGTGAAGAACCAGAATCAGGAGATTTCCCACCACAACAACTATATAGTCCAATAAGATATGAGCTGATTCAATTCCATAAATGGCGACATAAGACACAAGACTCCTGGGTCATAGACCAAAAAATAATTTATTATTCATAACAATAACAGTAGGTAGAGTAACATCACTATGTTAGTTCCCTAAAAGCTAAATTATACACAGTATCATGAAGAGCCAGGTGGTGTTGGCTCATGCAGTGGGCAAACCACAGCAGGGGAATCCTGAACCTAGGACCTTTGCCACTTATATACTAAGCGGTAAGCGAGCCTTTTGTTTGTCCAGAGAGTTAACAGGAACAATGCATGCTTATTTAATGCATTCTGGAGGGCCATTACTTGTCAGAATTGCCAGCTGATTAAACAATTATGAGAAGCAGTGGTGGACTGCTCATTAAGAGATATGGGATCAGGGCCTTGGAAGACTGCTTTCCAACAGTTATTCCTCCACTTAGTGTATAAATGTCTTAGATATGTGTCAATATTTTGTAAATATGTGTAAATATTATTCAAAGATTTGACTACTTTGAGAAAATTTGGGAGCTCTTTCCATGTTTCACAAAAGTTCATCATCACAAAATGTTTAAAAGCCTCATAAGAATGTGCATAGAAATGTCTTCATTTTCCTCATTCTACTTACTTCTCCAGTTTCATCTAATCTTATCGGTCTTCTAAAGCATGGCAACATAGCAACATCTTTCATTCAAATAATACACAATTTGCGGCTTCTAAGGTTTTTACAACCCTGTATAATTAAACTCAGGGCATCATCAATTTTAATGAAATTCAAGAATCTTCATCGTCTATAGCCTTTGACATTTTCTATATACCTACTGCTATGCCCCTACCTTACCCTAAACACTTAAAACTTATTTCTGTAGTCAAACACCTCAAATAATCTATGGTTTTCATTTCTGTTTAACAGTGCCTTTTTTTTTTTTTTTTTTTTTTTGACAGAGTTTTGCTCTTTTTTCTCCAGACTGGAGTGCAATGGTGTGATCTTGGCTTTCTGCAACCTCCATCTCTTGGGTTCAAGCGATTGTCCTGCCTCAGCCTCCCAAGTAGCTGGGATTACAGGCATGTTCCACCACAACTGGCTAGTTTTGTATTTTTAGTAGAGACGGGTGTTTGCTTAGTTGGTCAGGCTTGTCTTGAACTCCTGACCTCAGGTGATCCAGTCACCTCAGCCTCCCAAAGTGCTAAAATTACAGGTGTGAGCCACTGCGCTTGGCCAGGGAGGCCCTTCTTCCTGCTCTAATCTTGACTGGTTGTTCCAACACCTGTTCTCTGAGTACTACTCTGGTAATTTCTATTTATTATCATCCTAGAAACTCCTTTCACTTTTTTCTGTTTTGGGTTCTATACATTTTGAAGCACATATTCCCTCTTTTAAAATTATTTTTTTCACACATTCATAGTTTCCAGTACTCTTTGGTGTCTTCAGGGAAAAGATGCAGTGAAGGTAAATTTTGAGAGGATGGCTGAGTGTCTTGTGTTTATAAATACTGTCATAGTTGGTTTATAATTGAGTTGTGTGTGAAATTACAGTTGGAAACAATGTTCTATCAGTTTATAAGAGATATTGTTCTAGTATCTTTCATTGTTGTTTGGGAAATAAAATAGCATTTGGTCACCATTTTATCGAAACTATTGTTTCTGTTTTTAATTCTAAAAATTTGTAGAATCTTCTCTATGTCCTTCTATTTTAAAATGATGTAACTTGTTGTGGGCAACAGCTTGTTACTCTGTTTGAGGTGACTTGTTACTCTGTTTACTGCTAAATAGGCCATATGAATCTAGCCCCTCATTCTTTTCAGTTCTTGTGATGCTTTTAAATTTTTGGTCATTATCTTCTATAATTTCATGTAATTTTTTTCACTCTTCTTTTTAGAATTTTTATTTACTAGGTATTAAGTTTTCAGATTGATCATTTAATTTTATTCATGTTTTCTATGTTTCTACTCTTTGTCATTTGTTTGTTTGTGTCCCCAAGGTTACTTCAACAAATTTTGTTTCTGATATTCACATTGAACTTTTAATTTCTTTTTATTTTTTGGTGTTTGGATATTTATTTTAACACTATCTTGTCTTGTTTCATGAATACATTTACTTTTCTTATTTCATTGAAAAAATTTTTAATTTCTTTAATTGTTTTTTGCATTGTTAGTTTCCTTCAAGTTTCTGTCATTTATTTCTGCTGTGGGTTCTATATTTCATAGTAAATATTTTCTTAAAATACTTGAAGAGTTTGGTTGTCTGTTCTAATTTAAATGAAAAAGAGTATTACGGTAAGTAGAAAAACCGTATGTATGTAGGTGGCTGTTGACTGGTGAGTTTCCTAACAGGAATCAAAACATTTTGGGAGGGGCGTCTTCAAGTGTTAAGTGAGTTTCTCTAACTCTTTTCTATTTGGCCAGTCCATTTGGGGCAGAACTGGAAGTGTATGCCCAGAGTGCAAGAAGCAGCACAAACCTATTTGCCAGTTTTCTAGAAAGTGAGTAGAAAAGGAGAGATAAAGTGTCTTACCATTCAGCATTCAGCTTGTCATTTAACTCCCATGCTTCACTACGGAATTTTTACCCCTATTTTGGATGTGTCTTATGCTTTTGTAGTTTCTCTTGTTATATCATTATATTCCCTGCCAGAAGGGAAGTTATAGTGCAGTCAAGGTGGAAGAGGATCTATGGGTTTACCTCTTACACAGACTTTCAAACTAAACTCATTTTCATTCTCTTTCCTCACATAATTACCTTTGAAGATAGAAAGTGACTCTGATTTCTGAGCTTTCCCTAAGTTCTGCCTTATGGATGGGTTTTTATTTGTTTCTTTCTTTTCCCCTCATGAGACACATTTGTTTATAGAACTGGATAGTATATCTTGCACATTAAAGAAGATTTCTTACTTTTCAGTAGATTATCAAACGGGTGTATAATAAACATAGGATAAGAATATTCTAAGCTTTCTCAAATTATTTTTTCTTCTGTAACATATTTGATACTCCTAATTGTACTTTATTTCCATTCAACAGACAGTTAAAAAAAAAATGAGGCTCAGAAACTCAAGTCATGCTACTTAGAAGGAGGATTAAACAGTTTTTATTTTTATTTTTGACATAGAACAACATACTGATAAAACAGGATTTAATTTGACAAATTTCAAAAAAATTAAGGGAATTATTTAACAAACATAAAGTGCAGTTTATTAAGTTTTCCTAGACTTCCTTAAATCATTTTAGCCTTTGAAAAATACCTTAGTACTGTGTCTCTACTATTGCCTATAGCTAGGTACTTAACAACATTACATACAAGTAGTACCCTTTTAAATGTTGTTTAAATTAAAAGAACATTGTCACTATTGTCCTCCTTCTTCTTCAATATGTTTGTTAATGCCTAACAAACAAAAATATACATATTTTGATAAACAAGGCTGAAAATTATATCAAAATTCAATTTATTATTCAGTAACGATTAAAATACTACTAATAACAAGCTTTCTGATATTTAGTCTTAGAAAAATTTTAGAAAGTTTTTACTTCTTTGCATAATTTATTTAACACTTTATTGTGGCGTAATTTAACCCTATTCAATAATTATTCTTACTTTAGGTATCATTTGATTTCACTGAATGTAGTTACCTTAATTGGAACTTGACCTGGAATAAATTGCCACAACAATAAAAACTTATATCTATGAAGATTTGTAAATTTACTGTGAAATTTTAGGTTTGCTTTCAGTGTCCATTTTTCACCTTTGTCATGTGAGAAATCCGAATTTGCTTTTTTGTCCAATTTTTTCAAGAATTTGTGTTCTTCAGCATATATTTATTAAATAACCATTATGTGCTAGAAAATATTCAAGGTTTGATATAATTTTGAAGGTTTTAATTCTACATTAAGTAAATTAATGCATAGTGTATTCTCCAACTCATATACTTCACTTCTAATATTTAGGTACAATATTAGCAAATTTATATAAAGAAATCCTAACATTCTTGAATGACATAAGTTCAAGTGACTATATATATTTATGTGTGTGTATATATATGTGTGTGTGTACATATATATATATATCCATTTTCTACATGTGTTAATTATCTATCATCTATAACCTATCTATTTCTATTTCCTCATTGAGAATATTAGAATATTTTCAAGCCCAATTATATAAAAGACATATTGTATTCTAGAATGAAAAAAGAAGCAAATACATCAAAAAAGGCTCAGATATTTTGTCTATGATTGAAGAACTATAATGTCATTAAACATGACAGTATTTGGAAGTCTAGAGTATATTTTATTTATCTTTCAAGTCTAATCATTACTTTTGATATGCCTCAGAGTTTACTATACCTAATTAATTTCCATGGGCACATAATCAATTCCCTCCAGTATTTGGATGTAAAAATTTTTCTGTTTAGAAATTAGCTATCACTTTCTGATCCTTCATGCTTTCTATTTACATCATGTTTATTCTCTTAGCAGTTTTCTTTCTTTTCCTTAGCATCACTAATTCACTTTAAATAATATTTAGCCTACTATGGGTATGTAATTTAGTCTTCATTTTTGGCAGAATTTTTAATTTTTTCCCCTAAATTTGTGCTTTTTTTTTTTTTTTTTTTTTTTTTTTTTTTGAGACGGAGTCTCGCTCTGTCGCCCAGGCTGGAGTGCAGTGGCCGGATCTCAGCTCACTGCAAGCTCCGCCTCCCAGGTTCACGCCATTCTCCTGCCTCAGCCTCCCGAGTAGGTGGGACCACAGGCTCCCGCCACCTCGCCCGGCTAGTTTTTTGAGGTATTTTTTAAGTAGAGACGGGGTTTCACCGTGTTAGCAGGATGGTCTTGATCTCCTGACCTTGTGATCCGCCCGTCTCGGCCTCCCAAAGTGCTGGGATTACAGGCTTGAGCCACCACGCCCGGCAATTTGTGCTTTTTTATATCTATGTTTTTCTTTGGCCCACTTAAGTTCTGAATTATGAAATTCTATTTTGAAATTTTTTTATATATTCAGGCACTTATCATATTTTAATCACATTGTTTTTTGGTTGTATTTTAATCCTTTGTTGCACATTTTATTTTAAATTATTTGAAATCTTTTCCTTTTTTATGGTTGCAGAAATTGTCCTGTCATATTTTGCTTACTTTTAAGTGACTTAAATATTTCTGTATCATTGCCAAGGGTGAAGTATTTGGGAGGCTTGTTAAATTTCCAAGTTCAAAAATGCTGTCATTGAGTGGTACAGTAAAATGCAATTATTTGAAAAGATTGTTTTGAGTGGAAGCATACATTTTGTATCTTTTGATTTTTGTCTGTTAGACCTCTGATTTTTATTACTCTTCCTGCTTTCTTTATTATCTATTTTTTAAATTATAATACAACTGAGGTTATGCCTTTTGATGAGAAAAAACAAACGAGTAAATTTTCAGGTTAATCACATTATATCAAGAGTACTTGCTACAATGTGATTTGTCATGTTAATGTTGGCCAATTTTTCTCCACTAAAATGTTATTTCCCCCCTCTTTTCCGTACTGTACTTTAAAAGGAAGTCACTATGAACAGCTCATACTTAAGCAATGGGGAGTTATACATCACTTCCTCAAAGACAGAGTATCTAAATAATTATTTGGAATTCTACATGGGAGATTTGTCTCTTCTCTCCCATATATTAATTTAATCATTTTTATAGCAGTTTTTACTCATGAATATTTTATATTTGTGTTACCCTCCGATGTTACTTTAATTATATTTATTGAGAAAATCTACAAGACTAATTCATCACATCATCAAGATCTATAATATTTTTTAACATTTTAATAAACCAAAAAGCCTCAGCTTCTATGAGAATGCAATAGAATTAAGGTTTTTAAGAGTACAAAAATAGAAACATTTAAGAATATTAGATGAAAAGGGAAATAAACTAGGAAATTTGAAAGAAAAGAAATTCACATGCACAGTTTGATACACCAAGTATATCATAATTAAATAATTTAAAATAATTATAAAGAAAACCATTAAAAGTGTCCAGAAGAGCAAAGATACGTTACATATAAAGGAAAAAAAGATAGTGATAACAATGGATTTATTTTCAGACACAGTGTAAGTTGTTACCTTGCATAATTGCCTGACTAGGAAGTTAGGCGGTGTGTACTGTTTGCTGTAGATGGGGCATCAGAAACTGAAATCTCCTAATTTCCTTGTTTTGTCTTCCTTGTTGTCTTTAGGTTTTCCTAGAGACTTTAAATAGAGCGTAATGCCTTCAGTCCTTTTTGATTTACCTCCTTGTTATTTTACAGAAACTCTATTGATATGGTGGTAAGTTGTGGAGGGAAGGGAGATGTTGTATTGTTCTGTGATTAGGTCTCAGTTTGACAGTAAGCCTGAGTTGGTATTTTCCTTTCCCTTACCTTGTTAGGGTTTGGTAAAACCACAGTCAATTATACCTTGTTAAAATAGTTTCCATTGAGGACAGGCCATCTTTAAGAAACACAGAGAGCTTTGGGCATATTTCTAGATGATTACTCGTCTCTTCCCTGTGCCAGAGCATGAGGTGATTTTTCACAGATCTTCTCACAGTGAGAACCTGATAGGGCTCTTAGATGTAAAACTTATGAAAATTGAGTAAGGTAGAGATGCTAAGACTGGTCTCTCACAGTTTTTAACTGTCAAACTAGCCCATATTGAACATCCCGAATTTGTCAATTTCAGTTTGAAGTACTCCTACTAATACAGGTTTCAGTTGGAAGTTTTTGCTCCAGGGCTTCTATTCTCAGTGAACTGTAATTTTTGTATCTGTCTGTTTGTTTTTCGAGTTTTCAGGGCAGCAGTTTGCCCTATGACCTCGTTTCTCCCATGGATCTAAGAAGACTGATTGACTTTCAGTTTGCTCAGCTTTTTTCTTGTTTTGAGGACAATAGTGATGGCTTCCAAGCTCTATGTCAGCTTGAAAACTGGAACTCAACATTTTAATAATATATTTAAACTCATAAAGCAATTTCTGAAACTAAAAAAGAACAATTAAACTCGAATTAAGTATGGGAAAGTGATAAAAATCAGATTGTAAATAATAAAAAGTGAAAAACTCAAAAAAAGAATATCAGTAAAATGTATAGCAGTTATTTGAGAACACCAATAAGACTAATAAAATTCTACTTAGGCTGACCTGAGAAAAGAGAGAGAGAAGTGAGAAAATTATCAATATCAGGAATAAAGAGCTGAAATCACTATAGATCTTACAGATATTAAAGGAATAATGAAAAAACATGAGTAACTTTATGCCTATAAATTTACAACTTATTAAATGGACAAAAAGGCAGACTACCATAGCTCACTCAAAAAGTAATAGATAAACTGAATAGCCATATATGTATTAAAGATGTTGAGTTTGTAGTCAAAATCCTTCCTACAAAGTAGGTGAATTCTATTTTCAACCAATTCTCTAAAGCCAGCTTTACTATCATATTAAAACCAGATAGAGATATTATAAGGAAAGGGAATTAAAGTTCAATATTTCTTATAGATGCGAATAATCCTTAAGAGTGTTTTAGGAAATTAAACCTAATGGTATACAAAACGATACTATAGCAAGGCCAAGTTAGTTTTTCTTAAAAATATAAGGTTGGTTTAACATTCGAAAATCAATAAATATAATTTATAATATTAACAGACTAAACAAGAAAACCCACATGGCCATTACAAGAGATACAGAAAAAAACATGTTTGAAAAATCCCAATTTATTTTGACATAACTCAGTAAACTTGTAATACAGGAGGAATTCCTCAATCTGATAAAGTACATCTGTGTAAATCCTAAAGCTAATCTCATACTTAATGGTTAAAGACTGCATGTCCTTTCTCACCACTTTTAACAGTGTAATTGAAGTTCTAACCTGCTCAATAAGGTGACAAACAGAAATAAAATGCTTTCAGACTGAAAAGAAAGAAGTAAAAGTGTATTTACAGATGATATAATAGTCTGTACAAAATTTGTGGAACCCAATATTTTAATAATATATTTAAAGTCATAAAGCAGTTTCTGAAGCTAAAAAAGAACAATTAAACTCAAATTAAGTATTGGAACGTTATAAAAATCAGATTGTAAATAATAAAAAATGAAAAACTCAAAAAAAGAATATCAGTAAAATGTAACAGTTTCTGGAAATAATGAGTGAGTTTGCCAAGTTTACAGTATTCATGATGACTGCATAAAATTCAATTGTACTTTTATATATCAGTAACAATTAAAAATTGAAATTAAAAAGTAATATATAAAATATCAAATATGTGAATTTTATGTATAAATCTGACAAAAGATATGTAAGATATGTATACAAAGAATTATACAATTTTGCTGAAAGAAATTAAGACACACACACATATACATATATATACACACACACATATATACACATTGTTCACAGATCAAAATATGCAATATTAATATTATATCAATTTTCTCCAATTTGATTTTTAGACTCACCACAATCCCAATCAAAATTTCAGCATGGATTTTTATATATACCAATAAAATGACTTTAAAATTTAAATTAAAAAGCAAAGGTAGTAAAATATAGCAGATTTTAAAAAGAACAGGCCGGGCGTGGTAGCTTACCCCTGTAATCCCAGCACTTTGGGAGGCTGAGGCAGGTGGATCACCTGAAGTCAAGAGTTTGAGACCAGCCTGACTAACATGGAGAAACCCCATCTCTACTAAGAATACAAAATTAGCCGGGCGTGGTGGTGTATGTCTGTAATCCCAGCTACTCAGGAAGCTGAGGCAGGAAAATAGCTTGAACCTGGGAGGCGAAGGTTGCAGTGAGCTGAGAGCATGCCATGGCACTCCAGCCTGGGCAAAAAGAGCAAAACTGCGTCTCAGAAAGAGAGAGAGAGAGAGAGGAAGAAAGAAAGAAAAGAAAGTGGAGGATTTATAATACTTGATTTCAGGGTGTATTATGAAATGAAATGACCATACTCATATTTTGGCATTATGTTTTGGTATAAAGGCAAACAAATAGATCAGTGGTACACACCAGAGAGTTAAAAAATAGAGGCATACACGTATGATCAATTGATTTTCAACAAAAATGAGAAAGTAATTTGGGAGACAAATACGAGTCATTTTAATAAATGATGTTAGCAAAAAAAAAATTCAATTCTTACACTCTATATGAGTATGCATGTATTAATTCAAATTTAACTGTATTTTAAATATAAAGTTAAAATTATAAAACTCGTAGAAAACAAATAAGAGAATATTTTAATGATATAGGGTAAGAAAATATATATAAAAAGATAAATATGAAAAGGCATTAAAATTCATTAAGGAACAGATAAAAGCAATTAAAACCAGAATAGGTGACACTACCACTCCCTTCCCCATGGTAAAAAATAAAAATACAGACATGGGTAAATATTGGCAACAAATGCAAGAAAACTTGTATACTTGGGAAAACTGTCACTACTAAAGATGTACACATGCACACTTTTGTGCTAACAGTTCCAACAGACCTGGGTACATTTGTGTACCAACCAAGATGCTCTAAAATATTAATTGCCATATCATTTGTAGTAGTTGGACACTGGTCACCAATGAAAAGACAGTAAAAAAAAAAAAAAAAAAAAAAAAAAAAAAAAAGTTACCTAATGCTCAACAACAGTGGAATAAAGTATGATATATTCACACCATGAAATCACCTACACTCTTTTTTCCCTATATATGTTTCACTCATATGTTTGGAAACACAATGAATGGAAAAAAGAGCGTGGGAAGCAGATCTAGAGTTGTGGCAAGGAAAACAGACTGAATCTGGGTTTCAGGTTTACCGTTATATGACAGAGACGTGTCTATACATTTTTACCAGGTAAATAAAGATTATAACATTTCTGTCACACATGGAAATGTTGGGAATGATAAAGGAAAAAAGTATAAAAATACAAGATATTAAGGAAAATTTTTTTAAAATTCTAAGTTGACTTTATTAATAGGCATTTTGAGACCTTGAGCTAATCACGTAATATAATAGTCCATGGGATTACCCATGGAGAAGGTGTTTCTAGCATAAAGTAATTGATTCTCAAACTTCAAAGTCAACATTATTTCTCTGCTCAACAGGACCAGTCTTGAGGAAATAGGTACAGGTTTCTCACATGTTCTCCCATATAATCTCCTTCTACCACTCACAATTACCTCTTTTTCATCTTTTTCTAATTTCCAGAAATTAGAAATCCAAGTGATAATAACTAATATCTTTTGATGATAGCTAATGCTAAAAACTAACACACTGAGAATTTGTTATGTGTTTGGAGACATTTTCCTGTCTTAGTTTATTTAATTTTCATGACAACCCTATCAGGCAAATACAGCTGTTGTCCCACTTCTTTGCTGAGAAAACTGAGACCCAAGCAGATGAAGTAACGTGTCCAAAATTACTCAGCTAGTAAAGGTGTTGATGTTTGTTCTTGTATTAGAAGGTATAAGGAAAAATTACAGAAATTTCAAAATTAACTTTATTGTATTATTAGATATTTCCTGAATCAAAGTTTAGGAAGTAAATATCTTCTGTGCATCTCCAAAATAGTGGAAAGAAATGCAATGACTGAAATTTTGGTCAAAGAGAAAAAAGTAAATATGTTAAGGAGGCAACTCTATTTTTAATGAAGAAAAAAATATTTTACCAAGTAGACAGATTGGTTATGATATAGAACATTCAGTTTGGAAAGATGAGATGAGACAACCACTATATAAGTCGATGTGCAGAGCAAATATGAAAGCAAATTCATCATACTATAGTTCATAGACCTAAACATTGGTGCTAAGTTACTCTCAGTAGTTTTCAACTTATGCTTCATGGAACCTCAGGTCTACTCAGCAGTGTATTAGAGGCTTAAGGGACTATCAAGAACTCAAGTGATGACTCAAGGCTTAGGACTCCTTTAGCCAGAGTACAGCAATATGGCTTTATAAAATGTTTGAAAAAAAATGGTTTTATGGGAGTGTGGGGGGACGTATTGAGAACTTCCACTAATATAGATAATGAAACGATAATTGCTCTGCTTCATCATTATATTAATTTGGTATTGCTCAACATTTAAAACAATATGTAATTATTTTAACTGAAATCAAAATATAAATCATTATTTCAATTTATCTGTGTAGATTCAACTTCCTTGCTTTTGAAACAGATATCTGGGTTTTATGTGATATAGATGAAACATGTTCTATACATAACCTTTGGTAGAGGAAAGGGAACAGCTAGCCTTGCATTTGCTTTCTCATGCATCTTTTACTAGGATAACTGCAATAATATTGAGTAAGTAATACAAGTGCCACATTTTATTAGCCCAATGAAGCCCATCTCAAAGCATGGCAGAAATCGTTTGTACACACATAGAGTACGATAGACGTATTCTAAGATTAACTCCCTAAATAAGGCTCTCCCACACACCTAACATCACCTTATCAACTTTCGTAATGAGTTATTTTAACAACCTGTCTCCAAATCTCTCGAAGTTATTATTATTGCTTAATTTTAAAACACTGTGTCTTTTCTTTCACTATTGGCATGGAAATAAAGAAGAACAGAAATTAAAATATTGTTGTTAGTCATTCAGTAAAGTTTTTAAACTATTTATGCCAAGCAACAAGCTAGATATAGTGCCTGGTTTCATATAACTGCATTTCCAATAATAGAGAAAATCATGTAAACAAATAATTAAAACTTTATTTGATGCCGTGGTTATGTGAGATGTTGTGGCAACACAGAAGAAGGAGTAAGTCTTTGGACCAACACTTATTTTTGGACTTGACTTTATTTAAGCACATATCATGACACTAAGTGACATTTTCTTAAATGTAACACATTTCTAAAACTTTTTATGCCTATAATATCAATGCAGACACAATATATATAGAAATATCATATATGTACAGTATATAGAATTTACACAAAGGGAGTATAACTATTCACTTAGAACCCAAATAAAGTTTGCCACCACTCTAGAAGCTTTCTTTTTTTCCTTCCAGTTTCTATCATCCCCTATGTACTTTGCTCCTTCCAAGAAGATTCACTAGGTTGATTTAGAACAGTTTTGCTTGTGTTCACGCATTATAAAGATAGGATCATATAGTAAGTTCACCTCTGTGTCTGGCTTTCATTGTTTAATACTGTGAGATTTTTTTATTGTTACATAAATTTGAGGGCTATAAAAATGTGTGTGTATGTATGTGTGTGTGTGCATATGTTTACCGTATATGTTTGAGAAATGATAGCTAGAAACCTTAGATGTCTACTGAAGCGCTATCAATAACCAGGGGCTAAAAACTTGTTTCTAGTGTTACAAGGTGAGTTGATGAATCTGAGATCATAGAGTAGAGCCAAAGGAAACTAATAATATGTAAAATCTTTCCAATATTAAATTCAGCATTATTCAAAAATATCAAAGAAAAATATAGTAAATATATCATCATCTCTTTCTGACACGGTTTGAAGAAAACTTGATGGAATAAAACACATAGTCAATGCAGAATTTGACAGATGTATATAATAATGTCATAATATTAATTAAACATTTTCATTCATTTCTCCTTGCTAAAAATACATAAGCAAAAAGTCTTTTTATTTGTCTAGACTCAGAATAAGCAGCAAATGAAGAAGGAAAAAGGAAAAGTGGCTTAATATTACATAACTTATCTTTCTTAGTCAATAAACCTACTAATATATACCCTAAAAACAGAAAACATTGTGACTCAAATATTTTCTTTCATGAATAATACAATTGTGATCAAATAGGTCATTATGGTGGTAGAAAACATGCATGTCAAGGAAGACTGACCTTCGACTTCCTTGCTTTTTAAACAGATACCTGGGTTTTATGTGATATAGAAAAAACATGTCCTCTACATAGCCTTTGGTAGAGGAAAGGGAATAAAAATTATTATTTTTATTAAATAATAAATAAATAATAATAATTTTATTATGTGGTGAATAAAAATACATTTCTTATAGTGTCTTTTCAATTTTGTATAGGGTTACTTGGGAGCACAGGAGAACTTGCAAAGCTTTTGGAGACGTATAACATCAAATGTTCAGTTAAAACCAATGTATGCTTGTGATATTGTGGGCTACTGAAAATTTTAATTCATGTTATGTAACTGGATTTAAGTCACATAATCACAGGTGAGAGTTGTTATTCAGCTGAGATGAAAGATGGAGTTCTGATTCAGTCTGGTTGCCATTTTTAAGACTTCTCTATAATAGATTATTTTCACAATGAGAATACACCTAGCCAAGCTGAAGAATCTGAAGTAGGTGAGGTTTATTTTTCCCCCCCTTTTTTTTGTTACCACAAGAGAGGATGATCCTGACAAGTAATGAAATAGCATTTGCTAAAGAACATATCAGGTATCTGATAAAAAAAATGTAGTGTGAAAAATTTATTCAATTTCTTCTCAATCTAATTTTTAGTTAGTAAACTGCTCACAGTGAGAAATTACAGATGAAATATCAATAATTTCCTTCAAGAAAGTCAGTTGTGATATGGAGCACACCTGCTCACATTCCTTCTACCTCCCCCAGAGTTCTTATCTGGGGCTCTGTCTTTTTTACATTTGTTTCATAGACATTGTTTTGTATTTATTTAATGTTTTATTCATTCAGTGCTAGTGGACTTTGTGCTCCACTAGTAATATATCTTTTTAATTCTAATAACTCTATGATTATTTTTAAAATGTATTGGATTTTTGGTACAATTCACCTGTTCCTGCCTCTATTATTGAATTATTAGTTTTATATAGTATAAGTCTTTATCTTACTCATCTACCCCAGTGTTTAGATGAATGCCTAAAATATATTGTGTTCAACATGCTTGTTGACAAAATTAATGATTTAAATATTTTTATATTGTATTATTCATGTATTGTATTAGATAAGCATAAGTCTCTTTCTTCAAATTAAACTCAGCTTACTAGTCTAGCTTCCTATGACATGTTATAGCAATTTTTTATCTACAAGTTTGAATTTTTTTATCTACAATTTGAACTTTATTTCCATACTTTTTTATTGTACAAGTTGAACTTTTTTATTGCCACACATAAGTTTTAATAGCATGCATCAATGAATAGCTCATAGGTAAATCAGTCATTTGATCTTGGGTTAGTAACTTTAGTGGCTTTTTGAGTTTTAGCTAAAAGAGAAAAATGAGAAATTTTATTAACTGGGGATAAATAGAATTATGTTTATGATAGCACTGTGTACATGTAGGGTGCTTCTGAAAAGGAAAACAGAGAACATCAGCTCATCTGACCGAATTACTTACCCAATGTGTAATTTTGGACATTAATTTATCTCTATAAAGTTACAATGAATTTAAATAAGAGACATATCCATCAGTGTGGCAGATTAGATTAGTGACCTTCAAACGTTTTGATCACTCTTCCAGAAAGTAATTTTAAATAACTATGAACCCCTTTGCACATTATTGTTACTATCTACTTTTTATATTTTGCTTAAGTTGAAGTTTCTGCAAATAATGTAATTTTCAAAACTGAATGTACACACTCATTTCTATGAGTATTGATATTGCTAAATGAAATTATATCACTTTTAAATATGTATTTTAAAAACTACAAATACCATAGCAATTTGATATCCCTCATAATTCATTAAAATATATTATGTCATTAATCTCTTTTTTAATAATTAAAAATTTTAAATGCTGGCTTTTTCTGTAAGAACTCATAATTTTTCTACTTCTCCACAGAAAATTACTGTAATATATTGCTGTAACATATTTTGTTTGAAAATATTTTATAATTAATATACTATACTGCAATAAATATGTCTTTAAATTTACATTTATTTGTAATATACATATAAATATAAATTTATGTTAAAATGTCTTGGAACCATAATATTCAAAGAAATAAAATTGTTCTAGATTAAATTGTAATTGAAATTATTTCTAATTTAGTTTTTTAAAAATATAAATATGACATTTGAAAATTACCTTAAGTAAAATGCTACTGTAAAATGCATCTCTTACTAGGATGGATGAGGCAGCTGAATATTTTCACAATTATTCTATGCATATGTTGGTGGGCATTTCAAAATAAGGCTAATTTTAGCAGAAATTTTGCTCTGTGTGTGTATGTTTATAAATAGAGTCATTGAGAGAAATCATGTTCACAAAAAGTAGCATAGGAAAATAAAGGACGCTTTTACAGCCATGTTGTTTAATTCCTTGACTGTTTTCCAGATTTCATGCCAAAGTCACATTGTGACTTGCCATCAAACATTTTTCATCAATTAATAAATCAGTTAGGTTCCTCTCCAATTTTGTCAAACCAAGCAAAAATTAGAAAGCATCTGCCTTCCTGAACGACGTTACCCTATTTTTAGAGTCATTGACTTTAGTGCCTTTCAGTTTTCTTGCTAGTAGTGTGACCAGTTCTCTGTATGAAAATCTCCCTTTGTTGAGTGTTTCTTCTTTTTTGGCTTGACTATAGTTGATAGACTCAATCTTCTTGTTCACTAGTTTTTCAGTCAATAGGAGGTAAGGAGCAAGAGAGAAGCCAAGGTATTTCTCATTCTCCCAGCATCAGGTGGTATGAGCAACAGGTGCATCTCCTTAATGGCACTGCCTCCAGATAGAGAGACCCACAGTGATTCCACCTGAGCAATCACGGCCCTGGGCTGTGCCAAAACCACCTTTTCCCTTTGTTAATCCAGCCTAGGGTTCGTAGCACAACTTCCTGCTATAGCAAATTTTCCTGTTACCTCGCTATTTTCTGTTTCACTTCTCATTACATCTATTACCTCTGTAAGCAATCCCTTTTACTTTTTGCTGCTTTGAGTAGATTATAGATTTTGCTTCTTTGAGCAGAGTTTACATTCTTGGTAGGAACTGACTGATTCGGTCTCTTCGTAATAAATAAATCTGTTACCCTATATCATGCTTGGAACAAGCCCAGAGGAACATTATCAGGTAATCGCTCATATAATCATATCAAAAAGAATAAAATCACAAAAGGATTTCAGAACTTTAAATACGAATGTTGAGAGAGTCAAGTTTTTATGGAATTAATATGGGTAAAACCTACACAGATTTGTTTTGTCACTGCTATTATGACTAATTTTTATCTAAAGCCTAATATATTTGGAGAAATTATTCTATGACAGTTGATTCAAGTTCTTCTTCTTTTACATAAAAATATAAAATATTTTCACTGTATTACCCAATTTTAATTTTATGTTTTTAAATTATCCCATCTTATTAATTATAATAAAGATAGCTTTAAAAAATTTGTACATATACGACTACAAAAGCTGTTTATTGTTTTGGATTTTTATTATTTATACAGTTATGTGAAGAAGTCGTTCCTTTTTAACTTTCAGGGTTCTGAAATGTGATGTTTAAAATCATGTTAATGAACTTATGCAATGTATACACAGTATAAATTCGGTATGAAACCTGTGATGCTAAGGTATGGTCAAGACCAAGACTTCATGAATATTCTGGCCTGCTTTGATTAAATGTGACCTTTTTCTACACCAAATTCAAAGATATCCCAATTAGTATGATATTTCTTGTGAATCTGTGTTAATTTAATGACAAAGTAAAAAGAATAAAAAGGAAAATGCATGTCACAGCTCTACAAAGTGAAAATGTAATTCATTTCTGATTATAGGTTTTTAAAAATTTTGTTCTTATTTTTCCACTTATAATTCTATCTTCAAGTATATGGTCTGTCATATTAATAAATTGAAACTATTTTTAAATATGGAAATTTTAAAATAAGTTGATGGGAGTTTTAAGAGATACTATTATATATCTATGTGATATTCAAATTAGTCACATGAAGATTGTTTCATAAAATTACACTTATTTAATATTGCAGGTAGTGGTATAGGCTGAATCCTCTCCTAATAGATGCTGACATTCTAAGCCCTAGCACCTATGAATGCGACCTTAGTTAGAAAAAGGGTCTTTTCAGATAATCAAGTTAAGACTAGTTGGTTAGGGTAGCCCCTAATCCAATATGATTGTGTCCTTAAAAAAATGGAAAATTTGGATAGAGGGGAAGGCACACAAACAGAGACAATGCTATGTGAACATGAAGGCAGAGATGAGAGCAAACCTCTACAAGCCAAGAAACGTCCAAGATTATCAGCAAACTTTCAGAAATAGGAGAGAGGCATGGAACAGATTATTTCTCATAGCTATTAGGATACAACCCCGCCAACACTTTGATTCTGGGCTTTGAGCCTCCAAAATTATAAGAAAATAAATGTCTGTTGTTGAAGCTACTCGGTTTCTGATGCTTTGCTATGGCAGCCCTTAAAAACTACTACATATAGTAAAGTTATGCTTGTTACATCATCTATTTTGTATCATATCTCTCTACTTCACCTTGACTTCCATGTACATTTCTATCTCAATCTGCATCTAATATGTATTAATTTCTACAACTCTATCTTCCCCAAATGTGTATAATTACAGAAGGATTTCTTGAGGAACCAAAATCCTTTAAATTGAAACAAATGAATATAAACTAATGGAGACATCATGATTACTTACTATGCACTTAGAATTTTAATTTTCTGGGATCCACATTGTGTTTTACTAATTCAGTGTGTTTTTGCTTGAATATATTCTTCCTGCATTGACTTCCTAGCTTGAAAGAGATAATGAACTCCTTATGCACTTAGTTTATTATCAGAAAGTATTTTTTAAGGCACTCACAAAAGTTATGCACCTTTTTTGATACAGTCATTTTAGGAGTAATGTAAATATTAAGGGTACGTAGGCATATTGACATACCTGCATTTTAATGTAGTTATTTTCCAACCCCAAGTAAATTTCTGGGTAAATAGTTTAAAAATATATATAAAATTTAATTTTTTAATGTGTATATTAATTGTCCTCATAAAGAGAGACACTAGAAAGTATTCACTGACTCAAGCTTTTATAATTTTTTGTATTTTATTTTATTTTATTTTGTTTTGTTTTATTGTCTGAGATGGAGTCTCACTCTGTTGCCCAGGCTGGAGTGCAGCGTCTCCGCTCACTGCAACCTCCGCCTACCAGACTCGACCAATTCTCATGCCTCGGCCTCTCAAGTAGCTGGGATTACAGGCCTGCACCAACAAGTCCGGCTACTTTTTGTATTTTTAGTAGAGATAGAATTTTGGAGTTTCACCATGTTGGCTAGGCAGGTGTCAAACTCCTGGCCTCAAGTGATCCGCCCGCCTCGGCCTCTCAAAATGCTAGGATAATAGGCTTGAACCACCGCGCCCAGCCCAAGCTTTTATAATTTTATAATTGAAAAGTTTTAAGACCATCTAGTGCAGTTTCTTGGAGTTACTTTACTCACATACCTACCATCTATAATACTCTTCCAGTACTGGCTAAGTTCACTTTTCCCGGACTTAAATAGATGCCTCTGCCCTTCTTTTTCCACAGTACTTAGTCATTAGCTGTAAATGCTTTTGTAATTGTTGGTCCTTGCATTACAACTTGAGACTGGGGCCATGGCTATCTTGTTCATCTTTTTATCTAGTCTCCAGTACAGTGCCTCCTACATTGCTTGAATGGAAGAAAAAATAAATACGTGAATGGATACACATATAGTAGGAGAAGTAACAGCGCAATGGAAAAATGAGAACTTCAGTGTCAGATCTAGATTCAAATCCTCCATCTGCCACGTATTTGATGAGCAGGTTATGTAACACCTCTGAGAGGACATGTCTTCAGCTATCAAATGGACATATTAATTCTCACCTCACAGATTGTTGAATGGCCTAAAAGGATTATATATATATACACACACACATATACATACACACATACATATATGTTATATATACACACATATATGTTATATATTTACATATACATGTATGTATATACATATATACATATGTTATATATAAATATATAACATATATGTGTATATTATCTATATAAAATACCTATATATTTATTATGCCCATATAATCCCAGCTATACAAGTTATTCAATAATAGTTACTATAATTATTGTAAGATTATAGCATTATGATAAACTCATGGAGGAGTCAAAAATTTATTGCTTTGTGTACTTTCTCATTATCCATAGTATACTGCAAAAATATAAAAATTAAATTTAGAGATAATGATTGACAAAATATAAAATATATGTTCTACTTTACCCAAGAGCATCCAGTCAAATGACAAGTTTTGAGCAAATGGAGTCCTGACATTTTTGTGAGGTCTTGGGTAAAAATACCAACGACAATAAGAACGTCATCACCCTGAGGATTTTTATAATGAGAATTTTTATACTGTTTGGAGGATCTGATACCTACAACTATGATATTACAATAAAATCTTGCCTAGAACAATTAAAATCCATATGGCCCCCAAGAAATACAAAACAATTTCATACTGTCCTTTGCATAAATTAATATGTGATGATTTTTGCAGGTGTATGTCTCCCTTGTTTTTTTTCTTTGAGACAGAGTCTTGCTCTGGCTCCCAGGCTGGAGTGCGGTGGCGCCATGTCGGCTCACTGCAACCTTAGCTTCCCAGGTTCAAGCAATTCTCCTACCTTAACCTCCTGAGTAGCTGGGATTACAGGCACCCATCACCATGTCCAGCTAATTTTTGTATTTTTAAGTAGAGATGGGGGTTTCACCATGTTGACCAGGCTGGTCTTCAATTTCTGACCTCAAGTGATCCACCCGCTTCGGCCTCCCAAGTGGTGGGATTACAGGCATGAGCCACTTTACCCAGCCTATGTCTCCATTTCTACGGTTTTTCTTTCTGAAACAAAACAAAACAACTTACAGATACTGACCAGCTCTTTTATGAGATTAGCCTAATCTTCATTCCAAAACTTAACAAGGAAGTACAGAAAAAGGATTTTTACAGATCAATTTTACTGATAAACATAGAGACAAAGATCTTAAAGAAATTTTGGCAACCTAAATCTAATAATATTTAATGAGGATAATGCCTTATAACCAAATTAATTTTATGTAAGAAATGCAAGATTTTTTAAACATTAGATATCAGTTAATGTACTTTATCACATTGAGGAAATAAAAGACAAATCACACAGTCACACAAGTAAATGCAAAAAAAAGCATTTAATGAAAAAACAACATTTATTCATAACAATTCTATGCTAAATAGTATAGAAATTAATTTACTTAATCTAGAAAAGGGAAAGTACAGGAAAACTACAGCATCTATGGATAAATGGATAAAGGAATGTAACACACAACACACACACACGCAGAGAATATTATTCAGCCTTAGAAAAGGGAAATTCTGTCATTCGTAACAATGTGGATCAGCGTAAGATATTATGCTAAGTGAAATAAACCAAGCACAAAAAGACATATGCTAAATAATCTCACTTATATATAGAATCTTAAATAGTCAAATTCATAGAAATAGTACAATGGTGTTTGCAAGAAGTGGGGGGCAGGGTTAAAGGAAATGAGATGTTGGTCAAAGGGTACAGTTGTATTTGTGCAGAATTAAGTTCTGGAAATTTAATGTACAGCGTGGTGACATTAATGATAGTATATTAGTATGGTGGTTAATAATACTATATTGTATACTTGAAATTGTTCAGAGAATAGATCTTTTTTTAAAAAGATTTATTTTATTTTAAGTTCTAGGATACAAGTGCAGGATGTGCAGGTTTGTTACATAGGTAAACGTGTACCATGATGGTTTGCTGCACCTATCAACCCATCCGCTAGATATTAATTCCCGCATGCATTAGCTATTTATCCTGATATTCTCCTTCCCGACAGATTCCAGGCCCGAGTATGTGTTGTTCTCCTCCCTGCGTCCATGTGTTCTCATTGTTCAGCTCTCATTTATAAGTGAGAATATGCAGTGTTTGGTTTTCTGTTCCTGTGTTAATTTGCTGAGAATAATGGCTTCCATCTCTGTCCATGTCCCTGCAAAGGACATGATCTTATTCTTTTTATGGCTGCATAGTATTCCATGGTGTATATGTACTACATTTTCTTCTTCCAGTCTATCGTTGATGGGCATTTGGGTTGATTCCATGCCTTGCTCTTGTGAATAGTGCTACAATAAACATACACTTGCATGTATCTTCATAATAGAATGATTGATATTTCTTTGGGTATATACTCAGTAATGGAATTGCTGGGTCAAATGGTATTTGTGGTTCTAGGAATAGATCTTAAATGTTCTCACCACACCAAAAAAATCCAATCAAACAACAACAACAAAATAATTGATGAAACCCCATCTCTACTAATAATACAAAAATTAGCCAGGCCCACGTGGTGGCAGGCACCTGTAATCCCAGCTACTCAGCAGACTGAGGCCAGAGGATTGCTTCAACCCTGGAGGCGGAGGTTGCAGTAAGCCCTGCAGGCTTCTCAGAAAGAAATTTAGAACAAAGAACGGAAGTCAGAGTTCAGCCCTCAGTTTCCCATTATCTGAGGTCTACATGCCAGCAGGCAGCAATTTTTGTTTGGTAGGAGTCCAGGTTTCTGAAAAACTATTCAGGGACACATGTTAGGATGCTATCTTTAGTTTCTATTGAGAATCAAACATTTTGTGGCTCTAATTTCCTTGGATATTATTTTAAGGTATTGTTATCTTCTTGTTTATCAGGTTGCTGATTTACTTCTCATGGCTAGCTAGTTGCCTGAAAATTCTGTTGGAGGAACTCAAGGTTTTCCTTTAATTCCATGCTTTGAGGCAGAGAGGTAACTGGCAGGTCCCTAAGAGGGGTCACTGTGCCATCTCATAAATAGCCTATATTTTTATTCTTTTTATATTTCTTTTAATTTACTTCAATTTTATTCTGAAATCTCTAACTTAAAATGTGTCTCTATTTTGCTATTATTACTAAGTTTGCATTTTTAGAATTATTACTATTTTGTATTCTTAGAATTATTTATCTTACCTTTTCATTTATACTGCCCAGAATTTTTTGGATTATTTTATTTTTTCTACTTGCTTGTACATTTTATTTTTATTTCATATTTACATATATATAATTTTAGATTTGGGTGCATGTGCAGAATTGTTACATTGATATAATGCTTAATAAATATATTTGTATATTTTAAGTTTTCTCCTTAATTATCTCTGGAATTCTACAATGCACAACTTACCAAAGCATAAGGGGTCAATCAGTGTAATACACTTATAAATAATACAATAGTTTTAGAGCTCATCATATTCTTGGAAAACAATCCTTAAGAAGCAACCATTTTCTCTTGTGTAGTTTATATCTTCTGGTGTCTGTTGTTGCTGTTGAGAATATTGTCTAATAGTCTTTATTTTTTACATTTTTTTCTTTTGGCTACTTTGAAATACTTTTCTTTATGTTTGCTTTGCTGGAGCTTTTATTTGTGGAAATATTTTTATTTACTTTGTTTCAAATATATTCTGCTTTTGATGTCTGCAAATTCAAGTGTTTTGTCCTTTCCAAATAATCCTCATCTACTATCTTTTCAAATATTTCTTTTTTTTTTTTTTTTTTGAGACAGAGTCTCGCTCTGTCACCCAGGCTTCAGCGCAGTGGCGCGATCTCGGCTCACTGCAAGCTCCGCCTTGTCAGTTCACGCCTTTCTCCTGCCTCAGCCCCTACGGGCACCCACTACCACGCCCTGCTAATTTTTTGTGTTTTTAGTAGAGACGGGGTTTCACCGCCTTAGCCAGAATGGTCTCGATCTCATGGCCTCGTGATCCGCCCACCTTGGCCTCCCAAAGTGCTGGGAGGTGTGAGTCACTGCGCCCGGCCTATTTTTTCAAATATTTCAAGCCTCCATTTTCTCTATTTTTTTTTCCTTTGGGAATTACACCTGGATTTACAGTCACACTTCACTTTTTATCCTCAATATCTCTTCTTCATTTTTTTCTCTGCATAAAAGAGAAAATGGGAAAAGGACATATTTTGTGCTATTTTCAGTGTAATATCTTCAAATCTAACTTCTAGTTCACAAATACCTCTTTCAGTTGAATCTGTCTATTGTTAAAACTTTCTAAAGGATTAATTATTGTTATTATTATTTACTTATTTTTATAGATTCAGGGGCTACATGTGCAGGTTTGTTACATGGATATGTTGTGTAATGGTGAGGTTTGGGCTTCCAGTGTGTCCCTCACCCAAAAAGTAAACATTGTACCTTATAGGTAAATTTTTAACCTTCACCTTCCTTCAAAACTCTCCCTTTTTGAAGTGCCCTGTGTCTTTATTTCACTCTGTATGTGCTTGTATACCTATTGTTTAGCTCTAACTTGTAAGTGTTAACAGGAAGTATTTGATTTTCTGTTTCTGACTTATTTCACTTAGAATAATGGCCTCCAGTTCCATCCATGTTGGGGCAAAAGACATGATTTAATCTTTTTATGGTTGTGTAGTAGTACATGGTGTATACATACCACATTTTCTTTATCCAGTCCACCACTGATTGATACATAGATTGATTCCATGACTTTGCTATTGTGAATAGCAATGAGATAAACATACATATAGTGCAGGTGTCTTTTTTACGTAACAATTTATTTTCCTTTGGGTAGTTACCATTAGTGCAATTGCTGAGTTAAATGGTAATTCTATCTTTATTTCTTTGAGAAATTTCCATACTGTTTTTCATAGATGTTGTACTAATTTACATTCCCACCAAGTGTATAAATATTTTTTCCTCCACATTGTTACCAACAACATCTGTTGATTTTTTTTTCCTTGCTTTTTAGTAACACCCATTCTAACTTGGTGTGAGATAGTATCTCATTAAGGTTTAAATTTGCATTTCTCTTATGACTACTGATGTCGAGCATTTGTTCATGTTTGTTGGCTCCTTGTATGTCTTCTTTAGAGAAATGTCTAGTCATATCCTTCACCCACTTTTTCTTGGGGTTATTTGTTTTTTGTATGTATGTTGAATTGTTTGAGTTCCTTGTAGACTGTGGATATTAGTCCTTTTTTGGATGCATAGTGTGCAAATATTTTCTCCCATTCCTCAGGTTGTCTGTTCACTCTGTTAATTATTTCTTTTGCTGTGCAGATGCTTTCAAGTTTAATTAAGTCCCATTTGTCTATTTTTGTTTTTGTTGCCTCTGCTTTTTAGGTCTTAGTCATAAATTCTGTGCCTAGGGCAGAGTCCAGAAGAGTTATTTCTCAGCTTTTCTCAAGTATTTTTTATAGTTTTGGGTGTTACATGTAAGTATTTAATCCATCTTGCATTAATATTTGCATATGATGAGAGACAGGGGTCCAGCTTCATTCTTCTGCATATGGTTATCCAATTTTCCCAGCACCATTTATTGAAGACAGTACCCTTTTCCTACTGTATGTTTTTGTCAACTTTGTAAAAAATCAGTTGGCTATAGATATGCAGCTTTATTTCCAGGTTCTCTAGTCTGCTCCATTGATCTATGTGTCTGTTTCTGTACCAGTACCATGTTATTTTTGTTACTATAGCCTTGTAGCATAATTTGAAATTGGGTAATGTGACACTTCCAGCTTTGTTCTTCTTGCTTAGGACTGCTTTGCCTATTCAGGTTATTTTTGGTTCCACAAGAATTTCAGAATTTTTTTTCCTAAGTTTGTGAAAAATGATGTTGGTAATTAAATAGAAGTTTCATTGAATCTGTATCTGCTTTGAGTGATATGGTCATTTTAACTATATTGATTATTTTCATCTATGAACATGGGATATTTTTCCATTTGATTGTGTCATCTATAATTTCTTTTATTACTACTGTAGTTCTACTTTTAGAAATTTTTCACCTTCTTGGTTCTATGGATTCTTTTTTATATTTTTGTGATTATTGTAAATTAAATTGAGTTCTTCATTTGGTTTACAACTTGAACATTATGTATAGAACGTATAGAAATGCTACTAATTTTTGTACTTTGATTGTATGCTGGAACTTTACTAAAGTCATTTCTCAATTCTAGGAGTCTTTTGGAAGAGTCTTTAGGGTTTTCTATGTATAAAATATCATGTCACCAGCAAATAGAAATAATTTGGTTTCCTTTTTCTTTTTTTTCCTCTAATTTAGAGGCTTTTATTTATTTCTCTTGCCTGATTGCTCTGGCTAGGACTTCTAGTACTATGTTAAACAGGAGTGGCAAAAGTGGATATCCTTGTCTTTTTCCAGTACTTTTCATCTTTCCCCATTAAGTATGATATTACTTTGGGTTTGTTGCATATGGCTTTTATTATTTTGATGTATGTTCCTTCAATGCCTAATTTGATGAAGGTTTTCTTTTTATCATAAAGGGATGTTGGATTTTATCAAATGCTTTCTGCATCTATTGAGATGATCTATGATTGTTGGTTTTAATTGTGTTTATGTGGTGAATCACATCTATTGATTTGGATATGTCGCATCCCTGAAAGACAACCCACTTGACTGTGATGTATTAACTTTTTGATGTGCTGTTAAATTCAGTTTGCTAATATTTTATTGAGAACTTTTGCTACTATGTTCATCAATGATATTAGCGTGTAGATTATTTTTGTTGTTGTCTTCTTGCCCAATTTTGGTATCAGAGTGATACTTGTTTCATAGAATGAGTTAGGGAGGAATCCCTATTCCTTGATTTTTTTGGAATAATTTTTAGTAAGATAGGTACCAGCTCTTCTTTGTGTAATACATCTGGTAAAATTGGGCTGTGAATCTGTCTGGTCCTCGGTTTTTATTTATTAGGAGATTATTAATTACTGATTCTATTTCATTACTTATCATTGGTCTGTTCAGGGTTTCTATTTCTTCCTGGCTCAATATTAGGAGGTTGTGTGTTTCCAGGAATTTATCCATTTCCTCTAGATTTTCTAGTTTGTGTGTATAGAGATTCTCATTGTAGTCTCTGATTATCTTTTTTATTTCTGTGATACCAGTTGTCATTTCTGATTGTGGTTTTTTTAATCTTCCTTCTTTTTTTCTTGGTTGGTCTAGTTTGCATTCTATCAATTTTATTTATCTTTTCAAAAAACTAACGTCATTTTATTGATCCTTTGTATCATTTTTTTTTTTTTTTTGGTCCCAATCTCATTTAGTTCTGCTCTGATCTCTGTTACTTC
Organism: Theropithecus gelada; assembly: GCF_003255815.1. Classification (NCBI taxonomy): domain Eukaryota; kingdom Metazoa; phylum Chordata; class Mammalia; order Primates; family Cercopithecidae; genus Theropithecus; species Theropithecus gelada. The sequence continues at coordinate 102,840,882 of NC_037670.1, forward strand.
TTTTCTTCTGGTAGTTTTGCGTTTGTTCTTGTTTTTAGTTCCTTGAAGTGTGGCGTTAGGTTGTTAACTTGAGAACTTTATATCCTTTTGATGTAGGCATTTAGTGATATAAGCTTTCCTCTTAGCACTGCTTTTGCTGTACCTCAGAGGTTTTGATATGTTGTGTGTATTTTCATTTACTTAAAAAAAAAATTTGAATCTCAGCCTTCATTTCATTATTTAACAAAAGATTACTGAGGAACAAGTGATTTAGTTTCCATATATTTGTATAGTTTTGAGAGTTACTCTTGGTATTGATTTCTAATTTGATTCCACTGTGCTCCAAAAAGATACTTGATATGATTTCTAGTTTTTTTTTTTTTTTTAATTTATTGAGACTTGCTTCACAACTAAGCATATGGTCTATCTTGGAGAATATTTCATGCATAGATGACAAAAACGTATATTCTACATTTGCTGGGTAGAATGTTCTGTTAATGTCTACTAGGTCCATTTGATCTACAGTCCTGTTTAAATTCAGTTTCTTTTGATTTTTCTGTCTTAATTATCTGTCTAGTGCTGTTGGTGACGTGTTGAAGTCCCCTAATTTTATATACTGCTATCTGCTACAGAGGTTTTGATTTATCATTTATATTTTCTTAATTCAAAAAGAGTTGTTTCTTTTCCAGAACTTCCTGTTCATTTTCAGTATGTGTTTTAGGTAAAATCTTATTAATTTGAACTTTTTTCACATATTTTAAAAAATTCCTTCTGTGATCATTTGAATTCAAAGTCCTTATGCACCTATGTCTGTGTTTCTTCTAACTTGTCCATGGTGGCTTGGGGATCTTTGACAATCATCTCAATCTGTGACATTACTCTTGGCCCTAATTGTGAATAATTTTCTTCAGAGAAAATTAGCATTTATATTTGCCGAGATACAAGAGATACTGCCAAGCTGGGAATAACTTAGCTCCAAAGGGTGCAGATTCAATGTGAATGACTCTGGTTAATTGAAGTCTTCATATACACTGGTCCCAGATTTAGTCTTCAAACTTGCACACATTTAAGCATTTATTTTCAGGGAAGTGTTCCTGCTTTAGTTGATGTATTAATCATTCCTCTCACTTCTTATTTCAGCTCATAGCATTCTATTTTATTGTTCTTTTGGGAGCAGGATGGAGCATCCTTGGAAACATAGTGACTCCTTTGCGAGCCAGAAATATTGAAAATATGTTTTATCTAGAATATAGTAGTTCTGTAGCAGGAGGTTTTTTTAGAGTATCTTGCCCAATACACTGCTGAAAGTAAAATTCTGTTTACTATGCATTTTTGACATACTTGATTTTAGCATTATTACTGAATAGTTCCAAACTAATACCTTATTTACAATATTTAAATTTAAATGCCCTCTAAAAATAAATTTTAAATATTTCAAATAGAAAAACTATCAGTTGGCTAGGTGCGGTGGCTCATGCCTCTAATGCCAGCACTTTGGGAGGCTGAAGCAGGCAGTTCACAAGGTCAGGAGTTTGAGACCAGCCTCACCAACATGGTGAAACCCTGTCTCTACTAGAAATAAAATAATTAGCCTGGGGTGGCAGAGCACACCTATAATCCCAGCTACTCGGGAGGCTGAGGCAGGAGAAGCTCTTGAACTCGGGAGGCAGAGGTTGCAGTGAGCCGAGATAGTGCCACTGAACTTCAGCCTGGGCAACAGAGCGAGACTCTGTCCCAAAACAAAGCAGAACAAAACAAAACAACAACAAAACTGTCAGCTAGGCAATGCTAACAAGAGACACATTTTATAGACATTCAAATGGACACATTTTATAGACATCCAATAGGTAACAGAGGAAAATTAAAATTTTACCTGTAGGTGTAAAATGTTGTTAATATTTTAGAAATATATAGACATGTCACCTTTATTCTATTTAAAGGTGTCTCCTTTTAACTAATTGAATGCCTCTTGTATTAAAAATTGTTTAGCAACCAACTTTTTTTTTTTCTTTTTTAGTCACATACTCAGCAAATGAGATCCTGTCATTTGCAACAATATGAATGAAACTGGAGATTATTATGTTAAGTGAAATAAGCCAGGCACAGAAAGATAACATCACATGTTCTCACTTATTCATGGAATCTAGAACTCATGAACATAAAGAGTAGAAGGATGATTACTAGAGGCTGGGAAGGGTAACAGGGGTTTGGCGTGGGAGGTGAGGATGGCTAATGGGTACAAAAAAAAGGAAAAAATAAGACATACAAATTGATAGCACAATAGGTTGACTATAGTCAATAATAACTTAATTGTATTTTTAAAAATAAATAATGCAATTAGATTGTTTGTAACATGAAAGATGAATAATTGATGGGATGGATACCCCATTTTCCTTGATATGCTTATTTAACATTGCATGTCTCTATCAAAACATCTCACATACCCAATAAATATATACAACTATTATGTAACCACAACATTTTTTGAAATAATTTAAAAAAAATTTTTAACTAAAATAAACAAAATCAATCTCGGGATGCATAGAAACTCTGTAGTTTATTTTTGTGGTAAACAACCATAGGAATCTTGCTAGAAAATTTGTACTAGATTTTAATAGTATATTTGGAAAACATATATGATCTGTAAATATATATTTATATATTTGAAAATGCCAATTGTAAAATATATAATAGAGACTTCTAAGTGACCATAAAGCAAATGATGCCTTTAGCAAGTATAACTTGCTTTCTTTAGTGTACATTTAAAGTGATGAAGAGATTTAAATGAGTTTTAAAATTCCTGTTACATAGCAAATTTATTCTCTATAGTTAAGGACTTTTAAGTTGACTCTCTGACAAAAAAAAAAAAAAAAAAAAAAAAGCAAGACAAGCATGGCTTAGTAAAAGGATGATGACTCGTCACAGAATTTCCCTGGAATTTACTCTGAACATTCCAGATTCCAAAAGTATTTCGCAATTTTCATTAAGTTAACAAAGGGACAGAGCAGTGTGGAACAAATTTAAAATACAATTCAACAGTATTGAGAGCAAAAGTTACCCTGGTTTTAGATTTAGATGATTTTTAATGCCTTATATCTGTAGAGAACTGTATAGTATTTAATCAATTTTACAAATGTTAACTCACAGACTTAACTCTTCAGGCTGTTTTCAAAATGTGTTTATAAAGTCATTGAGGGGTTAGTGACCAAGGAGGACCACTTTAGTTGTTCCATGTTCTCCTTTTTCATTGTTTGTTTCTACCTTTCTTGTCTGCCTTCCATTTCTCCCTCTTTCCTTTACCTTTCTTGAGTATTTATGTCTTCAGTTATTCACTGAACATGCAATGTGTGTAAGTAGCTTCATTCAATGTGAAGAAGTAAAGCTATGTCCCCTAGGTAATAAAGTATTATGAACTACTGGATAAAACATTGAGAAACATAAGAGGTAAAGTAAGAGTAAAGACCAGCATATACTGTTATGGGAATAGTCAAATATTAATAAATGCAGTGGTGACATCCTCCAAGTATAAACGGTTAGAAAACATATGTGCTTAGGTATAACCCATTTAATATATTAACTTGTTTAAAACATAACCTCATTACATGAAAAGGAGTCTAGAAAGAAACAGATCACAATGGGCTAAATTATCAGTCAAAAACTTTTTTTTTAAAGAGAGTATACTTATACTTTAGGTAAGTATACCATGTAAACATAAAAAAGGTAAGGTGGGCGTTCCAAGTGAGAGAAGCAGTGCAAGAAATATAATCACAAAGTTAGAAATGGGAAGACATGTTTAGATGATAATGAATGTATTTACCTAGCTATAAAGCAATGCTGTATTTATTTCTTTGTTTAATAAATTCTGTGAAAGAGAAGGCTAAAAATACACATTGGGGCAACATTCTTGGAGAACCTTGATTACCCACTGATAGAAGTTTGAAACCATTCTGGATGCTCAAATTAATTGATTTGAGCAAGTATTTACTGTGAGCATCGTTATGCCACAGAATGATGAATCTCTTTCTATGCAATTCTCCAACTTGTAGTCTAACAATCATCTTTCTTTAAGAAACTTTTCTTGGTTGATTTTAAAACCATATCCATTTTCTTCTTAGCACAAAAACGTTAAATCTATGAAGATTTCACCTAAAAAATATGCTTTAGTAATGTAACTGTTTCTTTAACTGGAGGAAAATTGCAGATTTTAAAAATTGAAATTCACATGACAGGGCTGTATCCAACCTGGTTTTCTGCCCTCGGAGCCGTAAGGGAGGCCTGTAGGGACGGAAAGGGTGTGATCCCTTTCTTCTTGTTTATAAGGGTTATGGCTGACACTCCTATAACAAAAGACAGGGTAACAAGAGAAAAGCATAATACATTTAATCATAGTTTTGTGTGACATGAAAGCCATTGGAAATGAAAACCCAAAAGTACACAGGAAGATGTCTAATTTCATACTTAGGTTTGATGAAGTAGGAACAATCAGGTACAAATGAATAAAAAGGGTGTGATCTAATAGTAATAGATTGAGAGGCAAAACCCAACCAGGGCTGTTTATTCAGGTTCCTCTTGGCCTTTCTGTGCAGCCTTTCTTTCTTCCAGGTCTGGGGCAGGGATCTGTCTGGAATAGGGGTATTATGACCTACAATCAAAGAAGGTAGGTCATAGAATTTCTTTATGGCCAGTTCTTACACAAAAATATGTCAGAAAGTCATAATACTATGTTCAGGTTTTATGGCTGGCTTTGGGGAAAGAGAGTTTTTATTTCTATGACCTGCCTTAAGAAAGAGAGCTTTGAGTTTCTATGGCCTGCCTCTGGGAGAATGAGAGGTGAGTGACAGGAGAGCAGGAGAAGGGCCGAGAGAAACTTTGCTTCTGATGCTGCTTTTGAGGTCTTCTCGATGTAGTGTTGTATTCTGAGCCTCAGAAGCTCCAACAGGTAAAGTGAGTAATTATTTATAGAATAGGTCTGGGAAAGGGGTAAATATACTTATAAAATGTTTCCTTTGAACATAGAACTAATTTTAATGGGAATTATACTGGGAAAGAATTGAGGTTTACCCTGACATTTATTTTTCATTACTTAATGACAAATGCCCAAAGCACTTTTGTTTTTATAGGAAATTTATACTTATCCAACCTCATTTTGCATCAACATGTTTTAAACTTTACTATTCTTTATAAATAAATCTAAATCTAAGAACTTTTATTTCCCACCGCAGAAGAGGCAAAACTTTGCCTCTCTTTTCTTAGGGTCTCTGGTTGTGCCTGAGACTTAACTTGGCATAAGGCAGATTAACACTAGGAAAACATACACACATTTATTTAATATGGGTTTGTGTGACAAGTGTGCCCTCATAAGGAAATGATCACTGAAAGAACTGATACAACTTAAATGCTTTTATACTAGGTTAAACCAAGAAAGGCAGTTGTGGAAAAGTGCTGAGACCAGCTCGGTCAGGAGACTCTAACCCAGCAGCACTAGAGGAATTAAAGACACACACACAGAAATATAGAGGTGTAAAGTGGGAAATCAGGGGTCTCACAGCCTTCAGAGCTGAGAGCCCTGAACAGAGATTTACCCACATATTTGTTAACAGCAAACCAGTCATTAGCATTGTTTCTATAGACATTAAATTAACTAAAAGTATCCCTTATGGTAAATGAAGGGATGGGCCGAATTAAAGGAATAGGTTGGGCTAATTAACTGCAGCAGGAACATGCCTTTAAGGCACAGATCGCTCATGTTATTGTTTGTGGCTTAAGAACGCCTTTAAGCAGTTTTCTGCCCTGGGCGGGCCAGGTATTCCTTGTCCTCTTTCCCGTAAACCCACAACCTTCCAGCGCAGGCGTTAAGGCCATTACGAACATGTGGCAACGCTGCAGAGATTTTGTTTATGGCCAGTCTTTGGGCCAGTTTATGGCCAGATTTTGGGGGGCTTGCTCCCAACAGAAAAGTAAGTAAAATATGTAAGTAAAATTTGCCAGAGTGGCGTATTTTGGGGTGGTGTGTTCTAAACTCCTTCACCACCTGAAGCAGAAGTCTCCTTCAGCAAAAGCCTTCTTCAGAAAATATTGGTGTTAATTTCCATGAGTCTTTCAATATGTTCACAAATTATCACCTTGCAGTGAGTGAAGACATCCCATGGTCTTTGAATTTAGATTTAAAAATCACTATTTTTTTTCCTCCTTATTCTACCTGCGCGCCCCCCGCCGCCCACCCCCAGCAGCTCAGTGGAGTTGAATCTGTTATTGGTCTGAAGTGTTGTCACCCCACACCAATGATAAAGCTAAGTGAACTTGCCATTGTAATTCACAAAAAAATATAGAGATTTGCTGCCGCCACAAATCTACTGCTAACCAAGGCATTGCTTTTACTGAAAGTCTCTGCTCTGGTTTGGATATGGTTTGTTTGGCCCTTCCAAGTTTCATGTTGATATTTGATCCCCAGTGTTGGGGTTAGGGCCTGTTGGGAGGTGTTTGGGTCTGGAGGCAGATCCCTCATGAATGGTTTGGCACCATTCTCATGGGAGTGAGTTGGGTCTGACTGTTAGTTCCCATGCAATCTGGTTGTTAAATAAACAAATACATAAAACCTGGCATCTTCCCCTCCTCTCTTCCTTTCTCTCTCACCATGTGATATTTACATGCCATCTCTTCTTCACATCACTCCATGAGTGGAAATAGCGAGTCCCCAGCCAGAAGCAGATGCTGGCACCACACTTCTTGAACAGCCTGCAGAACCGTGAGCCAAATAAGCCTTTAAAAAAAAAATTACCCAGCATCAGGTATTCCCTTATAGCAACACAAACAGACTAAGACATTCCCCAAACATATGAGGGTTGCTAACATTGAATGAAAGAAAAGTATAAAAAATTATCTCTTCGATTCTCAATATTTAAAAGTTGAACAGAAAACTCAAGAAAATATTTTGTCGATGCTACTCATTCCCAGTAACATTGAGTGTTATGAAAGTCAAGGAAAGAGAGTGTTTTAAAGTGGGACTGGTAAATAGTGCCAATACTAAAGACAATGAAGTAACTTAAGTTGCGTGAAGTATCTGTTGAATTTAAACACATATAGTTCAAGAATCAAATTGGAAAGAACAGATTTTGGGTGTGCAGAGGGTAAAACTATGTTATCTTGGGTTAATGACATGTTAGAGGGTAAAAACATGGAGTAGTAGCTAACTATAGTCAAGGTACAGGCATAAGAAAAGGTTGGAGTGTAGAAAGCTGGGATGCTATAGGAGAGGACTCAATAGATTTTAAAATGGTATAGAATCAGAATCAGTTTAGGGAGGAAAGAAAGGATAGGATTACGGGACTAAGAATGTGGGAGAAGTCAGAAGGCTGCAGATCTTGAAGTTGCAGAATACTTGTAATGGAGATAACTAAGTAAGGTAGCCATAAGAATTTGGACTGCATTGAGAAAGTGAGCAACTGAATTTCTTATTTCAGAGAAACAGCAATTTTGAGTGATGTGAAAGGCTATGGGGAAGCAATTGGAGCAAGCAGCCAAAGTAGAGTAAGAATGAAGCTCATGGAGAGAATGAGATCAGAGAATTAAAAGAGTGAGTTTTTGTATAAATAATTCTAGTGGACTTTGAATTCACTTAGGATTAGGATGACTATACATATGTCAGTTTAGCTGTGAAGTTTTTAGCCATTAACACTCACATGAGTTTTGTATTTTTTACTTTCTTCTCCAATTCCCATTAAGGAGACGTTAGGCTGCTTGATGGTGTCCCACTGGTCTATTACACTCAGTTCATTTTTCTCATTTTTTTTTTCCGCTTTGTAGACAGGAAAATATCAGTTATCCTATCCTCATGTTCCTGATTTTGTCTTCTGCCTGCCAAATCTGCTATTGATTCTTCCAGCCAATTTTTTTTATTGTAATTTATTATACTTTCTGGCTCCAGGAGTTCTGTTCAGTTCTTTTCAAATTTTTATATCTTTGCTGATATTATTTTATTTATACATTGTTTTTCTGATTTCCTTTAGTTCTTTTGCCATGTTTTCCTTTAGCTTTTTGAACATATGTAATAGAGTTGTTTTAAAGTGTCTGTCTTATATTTCTAAAGTCTGAACATTTTTAGGGCTGATTTGTGTCAAATGTAAATGGGTCATGCTTTCCTACTTCTTTGTGTGCTTCATAATTTTTTGCTGAGAACTGAACATTTGAATATTATAATGTGGCAACTCTGGAAATAAGATTTTTTAATTTCTAAAGCCTATGGTAGTCCATTTGTCTAGTGACTTTTCCCAATTATAGTTGCAGAAACTGTATTCCTTGTGACATGTGGTCACTAAAGTCTCTCTTTCTTAGTTTGTGCTCAGCTAGTAGTTTGACAGAAGTTTCCTTAAATGCCAGAATCCCAGCCTTTACCAGTAACTCTGTGCCGGGGCCTTCCTTCAATATTTAGCTAGACTTTTACTGAGACTAGATATTAGCCAGAGGTGAAAACTTAGAGTCTTTTGAGGTCTTTTCTCACTATGTATCTTGGCCTAGCCAAATTAGTGGTTTTAAAAATTTTCCTGTAAACCTAGGTGTTTGTGAATGCCCTAATTTCCCAAAGAAACTCTCTCCCTAGCCTTTTCTCCTAGGCCTTAGTTCATCTGTTGTGTGTCTCAACCATAATCTTTTGCCCCAGCCATCTGATGCTTTTCTGGCCAGACTGAGTTCCAAGATAGGCAAAAAAGGGAAAAGTGCCTTGAGTCCTTCAGGCAGTTCTCAGCCAGATTAGAACAAACCTATATACTTATTTGCAAATAAGATCTTCTCTTCTCCATCCAGAACCAGGGACCAAGGGTCCACACTGGACATACTGGTTGTGCTCTTCAAGGCTTTCACTGAGTCAGAAAGGGGGTGGGAAAAGAGCAAATAAAAATACCACAAATCGTTTCTACTATTTTATTAAAGTTCCCTTTTTCTTAATTTAGCATTCAGTGGGTTGCTGTAAATACTTTTCAGAGTTTTGACAATATTATTTCTAACAGTTTTGGCTTAGTTTTTGATATTTTGTCCTGGGACAGCAGCTTGGTGCAGCTCACTCTGCCATTTTACTTACGTCATTCTGTATTATATTTTTTAACAGCATATTCAAGAGATGTTTATTTATAATTCATATACCATACAATTCATATATTTAAAACATACACTCTAATGATTTTTTTGTACATTCATAGGGTTGTGCAACCATCACCAGAAACAATTTTAGAACATTTTATATCCCTTAAATGAAGCTTTATACCTGTTTCCTATCACTCCACCATTTTTTCATTCAGCTCTCCACCCCTAAAATAATAATAATATAACTACTAGTCTACTTTCTGTCCCTGTAAATTTTTCTATTCTAGATATTTTATGGGAATAGAATCATACTATATATGGTCTTTTGTGATTTGCCTTCTTCACTTATGATAATGTTTCAAGGTTGATCCATGTTGTAGTATATATCAGTATTTCCTTTTCCATAGATGAATACTATTAAGTGCTATTGGTATGCCACATTTTATTTATCCATTTATCAGTTCATGGACATTTGAGTTGCTTTTACTCTTTGATTGTTATGAGTAATGCTGCTGTAAACATGTGTGTACAGGTTTTTGTATGGACATTTGTTTTTGATTGTATTTAGCATATACCTAGGTGTAGAATTTCTGAATCACATGACAATTCTGTCTTTCACATTTTAAGGAAACACTAAACTGTTTTCCAAAATGACTGCCCATTTTAGCGTCCCTCTAGCAATGTATGAAAGTTTCAATTTCTCCATGTCTTTGTCAGCACTTGTTATTGTCTTTTTTATTGTATGCATTTTAGTGGGTGTGAAGTGGTACCTCAATGTGGTTTTGATTTGAATTTCCTTAATAACTAATGATGTGGAGCATCTTTTCATGTGCTTATTGGCCATTTGTATATATTTCTTGGAGAAATATCCATTCATATCCTTAGCTTACTTCCAACTGGACTATTTCTTGTATTATTTTTGAGTTTTAAATTATCTTGTACATTCTGGATACAAGTTTCTTTTTAGATATGTAATTTGCAAGTATTTTATACCACTCTATGCAGTGGTTTTGAGACCTATTCATACAAATACATATTCTCACACTCATTTGCCTCTCACTGTTCCATGATACCTCATGTTGACTTTGTACCACACATTATCTATTTTTTTCTCATATGATGGACACCTCCAACTAACCATTATCACAAACAATGCTGTAATTAATATCCTTGTAGAATTTTGTGATGTGTATCTTGGGAATATATGTGCAAAGTGAGAATTTCTGGGCCATGGGCAATTTAACTACCTTCCACTGTGATTTCCAGATTAAATGCACCAGTCAGTACTCTCACTAGCAGTGCATGAGGTGACCTAGCTCAAAGTTCCCACATCCACACCAGCAGATACTATTTTAATTTTGCCAGTAGGATGCTTATAAAGTACATCTTTGTTGGAATGTGTGTTTTTCTGACTTATTTTCTTAATTTTGTAGTTTATTAATTTATATAGTAAACTTCCTAAGTACCACTATATTCACTTTTAAAATAAAACAATATCTCTTTTACCAGGTTGCAAGAAATAAATGAAATAATGTATATAATGCCCTTTTTTAATGCTTGATGTATTTGAAACATTTAATAAATATAACGCCTTCTTATTTGTAGTATAAATGTGTTGTTGAAAACTATAAAGATTGTTGCAGATATTACTACAAGTGGCCTTGTGAGAAAGGAATAAAACTAGAAAACCAATTATCTCATAAAATGGCAGATATTGTTCTGATAGTTTCTAATATGCTAGCCTCTAAGTGAGTCCTCTCTGATCATTTTACTTTTTTCTATTTCTAATACTTTCCTATGCAAATATTTTAATTACCTGCTATCAAGTATTGCCTAAAGATCTGTTGATGGTCTTTCTATCAACTCTGCAGTCCTGGACTTAGCCTCAGTAAGATTAGAATTTGGCACATTGTGAGAGATGAAAAATTGTCTTAGATAGAACATAGACTTTAGAACTGTGTTATCTGAATTCAGATCCCAAATCTATCATCTAATAACTGTGTGCTTCTTAGCAATTATCCAAATTCTCTAACCTTCAGATTACTCATTGTAAAGTGAGGATCATAATAGTGCCTATCTTGTACAATGGTCATGAAGATGAAATGTAAAGTGTAGAGCACCTGCCACTTAGTAAGATAATTCTATTTATGCTAGTTCTTACCATTATTACTATGATTATTATTAATCTAGGATGTATGTTAATTAACCATTAATTAATTGACAATAGCTCGTATTCATAATATACTTCATAACCTGTGTACCTGATGATTTCTTTTGCTTGTGAGCAAGTAAACATTACATAGCTCTAGATTATGGAAGTTAATGCTAAAATCAGAACTATTCTTATTTTCTCTATCAATCAAGTACAGTTTTATTTTCTTTTACCTTGGAGGAAGCAAGTGGGATTTTTTTTTTTTTTTTTTGCCTTGTTCATATACATTTTTTATCTAGCACTAGCAGATTCTGCAGCTTTACATATCAACCAAGCTCAGTAACTCAACGTTAAGGAATGTTATGCAGTATATAATATATGATGTATATATGGCAACTTAAATAAGTTCCTAGAGAGAAAAAGATGATTACGAGTGTGAGCTGCAAGCCAACATTCAGTTTAAATGAAAGGAGAGCAGAAAGTAAGAAAGTGAGGGAGGCATTGCAGCTTGCCCAGTTCCATATAGATTCAGTAAATGTGAAAAGCTGGTTTAAACACTTAATAATATTGATCTTCCTCCAAGGGTTTCTTTGGAGCTGACTTAATTAGTGTTTATTAACCATTCTCCACCAAATACTTGTCTAATACCTTAAAAGTGCATTTTAGCAGCTATAATCTCTGCTAGTGCAAGAAAATGCCTCCCTATCATGCCTGCTCCAGTGGAATAACTTAACTTATATCTACCTACCTAATGTTCAAACAATTGATTAAAAAGTTAAAAATTCTTCAAGGTTATGGTTTTCAGAAAGTCCTTGTAATCGTTGTTACCATAGGCATGTGTGCATGAGAGACCCTCCTTTATGGCTTCCCGACTCCATTATTTTAAGGCTTGGCACAAGTGACTCCATTTAAATTCCTATGGCTTATACACAACACAATACCTGGACAAAGAGGAGAAACCCCTCATGACTTCCTGTATTCTCCCTCCCCTCACCTCTTACCCCTTTATACATCCATAGCTTTTGCTGGCTGAGTCCTCGCCTGCCAGACCACCCTCTTCAGTCTGCCCCCATGACGGCCCAGGATGACCTATGTGCCACAGCATCCAGGTGGTCCCCAGGAAACTGACCAATCCCTGGCAGTTCAAGTGGTGGGAATGCAGGCAGTCTCATAGCCCTGACATCACAGGCTGCTCCCACTAGCACCCACCTTCAGAATTACCCCTGCAAGAAGCAGGCACCAGTCTTTATGCTCATAATGCCGTCTCACTTCCAGGGGTTTGTACAAAGTTCACACAAGAACCCTCTCATTATGTTCTCTTTGGGGGGCAACTTTGGACCAGGCCTACATTTCAATTGCTTAGCAAGCATCAGGCCCAGGAGGAGACTGTGGGGCTCTTCTCTCTCTTGTCTTAGGGGAGGAGCATGTCCCACAGCCTTACACAGAAAATGCCTCTGAGAGGACGTCTGCCCCAGCAACTGCCTGTTCGATCTTGGCCTGGTGCCACCCTTGCTATTGATCCTTGTAGCCAAGAATAATTATTTCAAAACAACTTATGTAACCTTCTTCATTTTGCCTTTAAAAATCCTTTCCTTCCCTTGCCTCTCTGGGTGCAGCCACGGTCCCCCATGGGCTGCCATGGCACATATATTCCTGGATTGCAATCCCTCTCTCTATTCTGGAATAAACTCATTATCTTTGGCAAAAAAAAAAAAAAAAAAAAAAAGTTAAAAATTCATCAATTAACTGGTTTTTTTGTTTATGTAAAATTAAACAAATTAATATTTTTAGTAAGCTGAATAAAAAAACAACAAACTTGTAAAGATACAGACTTAAGTACATTTTGATGCAAGGAGAACACAAAATATTTTAACCAGTTTGTGATGGGTTTTAAGCATTTTACTATGAGCCAAGCAAAAATAGTCTGGAAAATAACTCATATAATATTAAAGGTTAGAGATGACTGAGTACCCTCAGATAAAATTAGAGCATATATTCACTGATTAATATTTATAAAGTTGAACTTTTAATTTTAAAACGTATTTGTATTTCTTACATTTGTTCATATTTAAGAAGAGGAGAAAGAAGAGAGAAGGGAAAAAGAAAAAAGGAAGAAGAGAGAAAGAAAAGCAGAAAAAAGGGAAAAAGGAAAGAAGCAAGGAAGGGAGAGAGGAAGGAAGACAGGGAGAGAGGGAGGGAGAGATTGCCCAGTAACCATTATGTTCAGTCCAGTGATGTTATTACAACTTCTGCTGCACTCTAAGAGTTAAGGAAGAGTTTAGTGGCTTCTGTAATTCTCCAGAAAATAGGCTCAGCAATTCAGAAGGTTTGCCTAGGCAGGGCAAAGATCAATGAAAAGAGTTAGTAAACAAAAAATGGTAGTAAAAGGAATAAACTAATATTCATCAGTTACTATGTGTCAAATATGGAAGCAGACATTTTTCATATGTTACCTCATCAGTCTTGTGCCATTTCTCTACCCCCACCCATGAAAGTAGATGTGGATATTCTTTTAAAAATAAAAATAAATAAATACACAGAGGGCTAAGAAATGTATCAAGGTAACGCCCTTATGGGTAAAGTTATCAAGGTCACTCATTTAATGGGTAAAAGAATTGAAGACATACTCATCTGACTCCAAAACGTAAACCCTGTAGCACATGTCACTGCTGAAAAAAGGCAACTCATGCTGCATCTTTTAAATGATTTTTATCAATGGTCTTATTAATCTGTACCTTATCCAGAGGTAGTTTCAGCTCTCAAGAAGTAGCTCCAAGTTTCCTGGTCAGTTTTAACCCCAGAGCGGGGGCTGAAATATGTAGTGAAGAAATCAGTGATCAAACTGATTTGGTCATTAAAATAACTGAAATTACTGGTCTGTGATGTAATGGCGACAGTTACAACCAAATGAATTGACTCACTGAATTACTTGCTTAGAAATTTCCTTTTTAGGTTACTATGTATACATCCTTTGAGGGTCTGCTAAATTACATGGCAATACACTGAGTCACCGAAGTTTGTTGTCATTTCTTCATTTGTTCATTAACCCGTTTTCTCAATTCTACAACTTCTATTCCAGTCCTATTGCGGACAATGTTCGATAAACCAGACACAATCTTTTGGCTGAAAGTGTTTGCAGATACTAAAAGACATAGATAATAAAATCCATGATCTCAACACAGAACAATAATTACTGATGGAGTTATACAAAAAGTAACAAAAATTTTTACAACTTTGAGGACTGCCAGGCAATATCTCCATGAGAAGGCAATTCTTGATTTTGTTCCTGAAGGATGATTTACACTGAGGAATTTGACAGGGAAGGCTGTTGCATTTACAAGAAACTGTATTCAAAGGCATCCAGGGAGAAAGCAGCATAGCAATTTTAGGAAATGGCAAGCAGTTCAATAGGTTTGGAGGTGGACTATAGGAAAGAGAAATGCAAAAAAAGATGAAGTAGACCAGTAATGAGCAACCATAAAGGGTTTATATAATTTATCCAAATTAGAAGAAAATAAACTATGTTAACATATAAACTGCTAGTTTTGTTTCTCTCACAGGTTTTTTTTTTTCTTTTAAAGACAATTATCTTTTTTCAAGTAAGCTGAAATAGACACAATTTTTCAGTTTCAAATAGTTCTATGTAACCAAGAATATGTTTTGGTGACTACTATTTCTTCTCAGAGCATTGAAGTTATAAGAAAGCAACCTAGAATGAATCAATAGAGTTTCAAATTGAGAAAGTAACTTGATTCAGCAATATTTAGGAGATGTCCCTATAGGTTACAGTTTTTTAATAGGTGTTCAGAAATTGACATCTCAGGGACTTTTGAAACTATCTTGTGGAAAACAAATCTTAAGTTGTCATTAGTTTATCATCAGGAAGAATTAAACGCTAAATGTGTTTAATTTTGCATGATCAAATATTAAATAAAGATGCTCTATCACAATGTGTTCAAAACTAAGGCAAGCATGAGAAATGCAATTGTTTGAGGAAATTAATATGCAGAGACTTAAAAATTAATGTAGCACACTGCTTGCTTATCTCTGTTCAAAAAAAACATTCCAATATCTATGATTTGCTCTTTATGAGTTCCAACTATTTATATATAAAATGCCAAGTTTTTAATGCTCAATTTGCATGTGCATACAAAGATTCTGGCTACCACCAAAATGGGCCTTTGGATATAAAATGTCCTAGGATGAACTTGAATGCTATTACCCAAGTTTGGAAAGACCATGCAAATTCATAAAATCTATGATTGGTTAGCTAAGTTACTTAGGAGGCAAAGTCTAGGAGCCACTCTCAGGGGGATAACATTTTAGCCACCTGAGCTTTATTAATCAGTTAAAAGCAGGACTAGCAATATATTTCATTATTTTTAGGTCTGAACTCACCTGATCTGGCCATTAGCCATAGGTTTGGCCTTGCACCTTGAAAAATTAAAACTTTCTGAGCTATAGGTTTATAATTTATGAGAGAAAAGGGGCTGGAGATTAACAATGTCATCTCTCCCAATTTTATTAATTTCTTTTCATTTTCCCTGGTTCTGGTTGATGCTCAAGATTTTAGCCAGCAGATACCATCATTGGTTGTATACTTAAACTAATAGTTTCCTCCTTTCCCAAAATATGTATTCCCTCAAATGGGCAAAGATAGTCTTGTTCCTGACAAGGTGAAAGAAAAAAAGAGCAGAGGAAGGGTGAAAGTGTGATTCTTAGCATTGTATGACACTCGTGGTTGTTTTTTGTGGGGGGAAAATGCACTTTGTTTAGGGCTTTGCTTACGGGAAAAAATTCACTCCTAGCATGAACTATATTTTGGGGAGGATGCTAAAGAAATTATGAATATCTATGCATAACCTAATTTATTATTTACCTAAAAGGAGCACTGTTATTTTGCCCATACCTACCTGGCAGAATAAAACTGTATAACAAATGTGGAATTATATTGGAAAATATTAGTGCTTTTTTGCTATACTAATTGAATAGATTTGCGTCTTCCTTAGGTTTCTGGTGAAACATACTTTTTCCAGTGGTTACATTTTCAGTGGCTTAAAATATATTTTATGATGCTTTTCTCTTTTAAAGTAGATTTGATTGGATTTAGTTTTCTAACTCCAAAAAGAAAATAGTGTGGTCAGTTTGACAGTGAGCATACAACATTTAGTTTTAGTCTGCGTATGAGTGTGTTCATTTTTCAAAAGAATCCAGTTTTTGAGATTTTCCTGAGGGTCTAAAACTCTAATAATGTTATAAGCCCTTTTTTCTATCAAAGTGAACTTGAAACTAATACTAATGCACTATGATAGTATCTGTTCCACATTTTCTTTTGCAACTTTAGTCAATCAATTTAAGATACTTTCCTAAGTTAGAATCTGGCTTGTGCAGTGTCCTAGTCAGCTCAGGCTGCTAAAACAAAATATCACAGACTGGATGGCTGTTATAGAAAAAAAAAATATTCTATGACACTTGTTAAAACATAGTAAGGAAGACTATTCAGGACCATTGTGATAGTTATAAGGAATACTACAACAGTCTTGAAGCTGGGGAGAGAGATTGGACTCTGCATACTGCATAAGCAAGTGGGAATTTTAGCCAAGGAGCAGTGTGAGAGTCAGTGGATGGAAAATTACTAAGAGGAAATGTCAGGGGTCGGGGTATTCTGGCTAAATTAACTTAACAGGATTTTTACTAAAGACAGGCCACAATGATCAGATATCACCTGGGGGATGGTAGAGGAGGAAGAATCTGATCAGATATTGAAGATAATCAGATATCGAGGATGGGGAGACCTGACTAAACTGATTTAGCCAGATTCTTTTGCTAAAACTGGATTTTACAAGGAAGGGCACAGATAGGCCTAGGAGAAGTTTCAGAAGCCTGACTAAAATCTTTCCAGCCAAAGAACTCTTATCTTGGCTTACACAACAGACATTTGTTTCTCATGGTTCTGGAGGCTGGAAAGTCTACGATCAAGGTGAAGGCAGATTTGGCTGTTAGTCAGGACCCTGCTTCTGGCTTGCAGACAGCTACCTCCTCACATGGCCTTTTCTCGGTGACAGCACACTGACAGGACACTAATCCTATCATGGGGGCTCCGCCTTCAGGAACTCATCTCAACCTAGTTACCTCCTAAAGACCCCACCTCCAAATACCATCACGTTGGGGGTTACCGTCAACATGAATTTTGGGAGAACACAAACATTCAGCCCATAACAGTCGAAATAGGGTTAACTCTGCTATTATTTTTTAAATGAGGTTCATAGATAATCAAATTCCATTTTGTTTCCAGCTATGCATTCCCAATTAATTCAATAACTTTGCTTGGCTCTGTGAAGTAGAGGATTAATAAAATTATGTAGATAATTTTGTCCAAAAAATAATTTAAGTATTGGTTTAAATAACGTCTTTACTAGGATGTTAATCTGAATTTTCTGTGTCAGCTCGCTGTTAGAGTAAGTGAATGGATAAACAGAGGTCTTTTACTAGCCTAGAACGTACCAATTAATTGAGTCTAGGAGAAAATGCTGGTATAATTAAAGGCAAGTAAAGGTGAAGAAACTCTAAAGGCCGAAAATGTAAGAAGAGGTTTTTAATTGAGGAGAGGCAGAAATTGTGGGTCAAATTCACTGCATTTTTCTGTTGAATGCAGAACACATTATCTTTTCAGCAAGTATTTTATAAAATTGTTTTATAATTACTTTCCCCACATATATTATAAGTAGAGTTATGTTAATCTTAACCATATAGAACGTTCTTTTTTTTTTTTTTTTTTTAGTAGAGATAGGGTTTCACCATGTACTAGAACGTTCTTAAAAGCTTAAAAGTAAATATGCCTTTGACAAGATTGTAAAACTTGACAAATAGAGGCCGGACACAGTGGCTCTCACCTGTAATCCAAGCTCTTGGGGAGGCTGAGGAGGGTGGATCAAGACGGTCAGGAGATAGAGACCATCCTGGCTAATGCGGTGAAACCCCCTCTCTACTAGAAATACAAAACATTAGCCGGGCATAGTGGTGGGCACCTGTAGTCCCATCTACTCCGGAGGCTGAGGCAGGAGAATGGCGTGAACCTGGGAGGTGGAGGTTGCAGTGAGCTGAGATCCTACCACTGCACCCCAGCCTGGGTGACAGAGCGACACTCCGTCTCAAAAAAAAAAAAAAAAAAACTTGACAAATATATCAACTGTTATCCTACAGAAAAGGAAAAAATTGTTATTTATAAGATTTTTATAAAGTTAAATCCTAGGTTTAGGGGTTTAATTTTATTTTTTCAAATTAAGCTAGATAGGTATGAATTTGTTGACAAAAGTGAAGCAGTTTTATATTTGGTGGTTATGAATTATATAAATTGAATGCAGCAGTAAAAGACTCTAAAACTTAAGATAAAGTGAGTAAATTATACCGTACAGAGAAGAAACATAAAAGTAATAGGTCTAGAAAAATTTAATTAGACTTGTGGCAAGGTTAAATACAAAATATTGTCTAACTTGGTGAAAAAAATAATAGATGCATATACATATACCTCAAGTCTCACCCTGAAGTTCAAGAATATAGTTTATAATTGGGTACAGATCTGATATTTCCCTCTAATAGATCTAGTCCCCAGAAGGCATAGAACTTCCAGCACTCAAGTCTGACTTCTTTTCCAGATCACAGATTCCTTATTCCATGCTCTGTGATCATTCAGTTGCTATTCTGAGAGTGGAACTGGTATATTGTTGGGCAGCTGTAATTGCTGTTTTTACTACACTAAGCTGAAATTGGGCTCTGTAACTTTGCCCATTGGTCCTGGCTGATTGGCACAACACAGAGCAGTTTTTCTTTGTCTCCCTGTAGACTATCCTTCAAATCTACATTTTAGTTAATAAATTTGTGTAGTTTGACTCTGTATGTTTTGATAATACAAAGCACTTGTCTTAGTCTGTTTGGGTTGCTAAAGAATTAGCATAGGCAGAGTGGCTTATAAACAACAGAAATTTATTTCTCACTCTTTTGGAGGCTACAAGTCTGTGATTAGGATGCAGCATGGTTGAGCTTTGTTGAGGGCCCTCCTCCTAGTTCAAGGACTGCAGTCTTTTTGCTCTGTCCTCACATAGCAGAAGGGGCAAGGGGTTTCTTTTGGGCCTTTTTTAAGAGGACATCAATCCCACTCATAAGACCTCTGCCCTCATGACTTAATCATCTCCTAAAGGCCCCACCTCACAACATTATTACCCTGGGGAATCAGGATTGTAACACACAAACTTTGGGGAGGACACAAACACTTAGACCACAGCAGCACTTGTGTCTCAATGTATTTCCTTTACTCCCTAGATGTCTTTCTATATAGGATGCTTCCTCTCAAAATGTGCCACTGAGAAATGAAAATGCTATTCTCAGACAAGCTCAGAACAAAGCCATCCAAAATATTGTAAGTTTAGTTTTTGTCAAACGATCATTTTATACACTTATTTTGAACTTGTGGCCAACTAAAATAACTACAATATGTTTAACAGAAACTACTGCTAAACTAAGTTTAAAACAGGATATTTATAAAATTAGTATTTTTTCTGTAACAAATTAAAAAGGTTTTCTGTATTTTCACTAAATTATGTTCCTAAATTTTAGCCTTTATTTTAATATTACGAGAAACATAGTTGCAATTTACATATATTAGCTATTTCTTTCAATATTGTCTCCTAAAACGATATAGCATGCATCTCATGGCATTTTCCATGTCTTTGTTTGGTGTGGAGAACTGGAAATGTCTCCAGAGACATTGAGACATTTTCCATATTAAAATCAATCTACTGATTGACAGTTTTGGGATATAGATATTAAACGAGCTATTCAATCCGATCTATATTTTTAACCTTGTGCTTATAGATATAATTAGAAATAAACAAATGTTTTATTGAACCCTAGAGGATGTATTTTTTCTAATATAATAGATCATAATAGAGGAAATGAGGTCTTTTAATAGAACTTCTTAAGAAACTCATATTAGTAGTAAACAAACATTTTCTTTATTTCATTTCATTAATCCTAATGCTCTCTCAAAACTGGCATGTGTGTCAGTCATAAAGCTGCTCTAAGGCACTGGTTCAGAAGTATAATCAGAATGACAGTTCCCCATAGCAATTTGTCTAAATAAAAATGAGGGGGATAATTTGGAATCACACAACTTGAGCTATTTCCTACCTTTTAGGAAGCCACAGTGAAACTCTGCCATTAGATACTATATCAATCAGCATTCCAGCCATAAATAAATGGACTCAGGTCTTCCCCACTGGAATTTCTTTCTTAGTTTATTCAATTAATTTTTTAGATTGTTTTATCAAATCTTTAGCAGATAAGGAAGCAGATGCTTAGCATTCCCATAACTTAAGAGCCAAAGTCTGAGATCAAATCGAGCCACATCTTACTCCAAAACTATATGATTTAACCCATGTCATAGCTCTTTGGATTTTGAATTTTGCATTTATACAATGAGGAGGATGCAGTAGAAGCTACCTGAAATTCCTTCAACCACTAACACTCAATTCAATTTTATACTAAATATAGTGATATAAGCCAAATGTATCTGTAGAAATAGCCACTTGTATATTTGCTCTATTTGGAAATAATTTTATTCTTCCTTTGTTCTTCACCAAATGTCAAGAAATACATATTTCTGTGTCTCCCCCTCCACATACACACTCTCTCTCCCTCTCTCCCTTTTTTCTGTAGGTATCAGGCATTTTAAACATCAAGCAGTGACTGCAAAAGACTGCACATTGGGATACACTTTCAAAACAATTTAGCCACTTTGAAATGTAAATTTGATAAGCAAAAGCACTACTGACACAGTTACTGTACTCCTTGCAGAGCCTTAAACAGGTGCAAATGAGTTCATTTTGTGATAAGAACCTGCGTTTGTTGGAGAACAGCATTTGGAAGTAGTCAATTAGCAAATTCCAAGATATCTGAAATGAGAGAAAGTATTAAATTGCAAAGGGAGATTTGAAGTGATATCTACTGTATTAGTCTGTTCTTGCACTGCTATAAAGAAATACCCGAAACTGGATAATTTATTTGACTGGGTCAATTTAATGGACTTGTGGTTCCACGGGCTGTACAGAGAGCATGGCTGGGAGGCCTCAGGAAACTTTCAATCATGGTGGAAGAAGAAGGGGAAGCAGGCACTTCTTACATGGCTGGAGAAGGAGGAAGGGAGTGAAGGAGGAGGTACCACTCACTTTTAAACAGCCAGATCTCATGAGAACTCTCTCACTATTGAAAGAACAGCAAGGAGGAATCTGCCCCAGGATTCAGTCACCTCCCACAAGGCCCCTCCTCCAAAATTGGGGATTATAATTCAACATGAGATTTGGGCAGGGACCAAATCATGTCACCCAATCATGTCATCTATCCACTGATGCACATATGTAATAATGGGTTAAAGTCTGTATAACATGAGTCCCTGCTAATTTTGTTTAATGATGTTGCCTCTTCAGTTTTGCCGTGCCAATCATGACCTGCACTATCACAACTTTTTGTTGTAAGTAGCTTATGTTTGCCTGGTCACACCCTACTATTGAGCAGAATACTCTCAATATGATCTGAGGCTAGATTCCAGGGATTTGTATAGATAAATAACTATTTCTGAATATTTGTATTTTTCTTGGTAAGAAGTTTTGTGATTCTTATAAAAGCTTTTAAGCATTAGTTTTTAACAAAATATCAAAGTTTATTTTTAATTAAATGTAGTATGTACATGGAAAGAGCCTTCACTTGTGCTAATCCTTTAACACTATTCTTTGATGTCAACTAATTTTCCTGTAGAGAAGGAAGTTGCGTCTATAATTCTGGAGGTTTTATTAGAGTAAGAAACAATGAATAATAATACTTTAGGATTACTGCAAAAAATGTGGCTCCTTTGGCAATAATCCAGTATAAAATAAGTCTTTAATTCTTTAAAGGAATATATTAAATTAATTTGTTTTGTGTGTTTTGAGATGGAGTTTCACTCTTGTTGACCAGGCTGGAGTACAATAGGCAGATCTCGTCTCACCACAACCTCTGCCTTCTAGGTTCAAGAGATTCTCCTGCCTCAGCCTCCCAAGTAGCTGGGATTACAGGCATGCGCCACCATGCCCGGCTAATTTTGTAATTTTTTTTAGTAGAAACAAGGTTTCTCCATGTTGGTCAGACTGGTCTTGAACTCCCAAACCTAGGTGATCCATCCACCTCAGCCACCCAAAGTGCTGGGATTACAGGCGTGAGCCACTGTGCCCAGCCAAATCAATTTTTATAATTTTTATAATTCCTATTTACCATATTCTATTCATTGTTCAATGTAAAGGATGCTAGGCTTATATTCAGAGCTGTAATTGATGAAGAAAGCACAGAAATAAATTTTGTTCACTACTTCTGACATGTAAAATAGTGGAGTCACTATGTCCATACTGCTACAGCTATTGTTACTATAGGTTGTTAAGAACAAATATTGATCAAGAAATGTCAACATTTTTCTAAGGGTTAATACTCAAAATACTTAGCAACAGGCACATTATAGGCACTAATTAACCAGAAAAGATTTTGGCCATTAACAATTCATAGCACTGTACAGATTTGTGCCACCTGAATATCAGTCCTGCTGGTAGGTGCTATTATTTTCCCAGTTTTATAGATAAAGAACTGAGACTTTAAAAGATTGAATAATTTCTCCAAAGTCTATAGTCAATATAAGATTGAAACCTTGTCTGTTGAACTTAGGTTGACAAATCCTTACTGTAACCACTACATAGACATTGGCTATCTCTGTGTAGGGTTTCGGTGGGTGTTAAACAATGTGTGTTAGACAAGAGGAATTGACAATAATATTAACATATCCTCATGAGTCTGGGAATGACTTTATATTTCGTAACCCAACACTAATTTTACAAAATAAGAAAACAAAGTCTAAAGCAATTAAGTGATGCTCTATCTTATAGTATGTTTCAATCCTTTGTCATTTAATGTGATTTTTGTAAGTTAAATATTAGAAACACTCTTTTACTTATTATCATTGAATGTAGTCATAGAAATAATAGGTGATGACAAGTAGATCCCTATGACTGATTGCTTGCAGGTATTCACCATTTCAAACAGTTTAAAGGTAAACCAATTTATAAACATAATTTAAATGTCTTACACTTTGATAGATCAATTCCCATAAATAAACATGAAAGATACCAGAGGACTGTGTGGTGGTTCCACTTTTATTTTTTCACACTTCTCCACCAAAAATAGAAGGATTGCAGCAGGTAGATGTGTCTGGAAGTCTGATCAATAGGCAGCCAGAGATTAGTCTCGTCTATATCCTTCCCCACCCTATGAGGTCATCCATTTTTCAAGAGTTAAAAAAGAGAAGATGACTGGGCGTGGTGGCTCATGCCTGTAATCCCAGCACTTTCAGAGGCGGGCAGATCATGAGATCAGGAGATCGGGACCATCCTGGCCAACATGGTGAAACCCTGTCTCTACTAAAAATAAAAAAATTAGCTGGGCGTGGTGGTGTGTGCCTGTAATCCCAGCTACTCAGGAGGCTAAGGCAGGCGAATTGCTTGAACCAGGGAGTCAGATGTTGCAGTGAGCCAAGATCATACCACCGCACTCCAGCCTGGTGACGGAGCGAGACTTCATCACTCCATCTCAAAAAGAAAAAAAAAAAAAAAAAGACAAGAGATGAATTCCAGGAAAATATTGCATGCATAGGTTGTTTATTTTGTCATAAAATATCTTGGCTTTTTAAGTTAGACTTTATAGGTACTTTATATAGCATAACCTTAGCTCATTTCTTGCTTATCATATCATCCACAGTTGCGATTTACAATTATATATATATAGCCTACATATTTGAAACTTAAAAACTCAGTCCATTCAATTCCTTTTCTAAATCATAGACTGCTTTATTCTTTGACAAATTTTTCCTGATTACTTTCATTTTGCATTTTTTGGATCTGAGTCAAAATCATGTGAAGGCTCCAGGGAATAGCTGCAACCTACATTATTACTTTAAAATTCAAAAAAATGTTTAAAGCATATGGTAAGAAAAATTGTTCTTTTGATCTAACTTACCTGATTTGTGGAGTTAGTGTTCATGGAGTTGTGCTGAGCTTCAAACAAATACTAGGTGAACTGTTGAGGACAGGATCTTATTGATGTTACTAAGAGTTTTAAAATTAAAAACAACAACAAGGCAAGGCACTGTGGCTCATGCCTGTAATCTCAGCACTTTGGGAGGCCAGAGGCCAAAGCAGAAGGATTGCTTGAGTCCAGGAGTTTGAGCGCAGCCTGGGCAACAAAGTGAGACCGTGTCTCTGCAAAAAAATTCTAAGGAAAATTAGCTAGCTGTGGTGGTATGCACCTGTAGTTCCAGCTACTGTGAGGCTGAGGTGGGAGGATGGCTTGAGTCAGTCAAGGCTGCAGTGAACCATGATCATGCCACTGCACTCAAGCCTGGGAGGCAAAGGGAGACTCTGTCTCAAAATAAAACAAAACAAAAACAACAATAAAAACAAACCCGAATGCCACGTTGCATTTTTTTTGTATGTCATTTATCCTTTGATTTCCTTCTTTTATTGTTTCACCCCTTCTCCCTTCTTCCCATAAATACAGGATTCCCCTGGTGAGTCACACCTTAAATATACCCACAGGCATACATTGTAGCAGGAACATAAAAAGCCGTTCCTTCATGAATATACATTAAAATGGAGTGAAGGACCCTCTCCTACCTCTTTGACTATCAGTATTCATTGTCTAATAGAATATTGAATTATTTTCTTCCAGGTTCCCCATTTAAAAATCAATGTTCTGCTAGACTGAGCGAACTGACAGTAGTATAAGGCTCGCTAGACCAACAACGGGATGCCCTGGGAAATGGAATCTAAGGCTGCCTCTGTCAATGATGAGAGAGATAAGAAAGAAAAAGCATAATGGTATATGTTTTATTTGCAGGCATGAGGATTTTTGTGAATTTTTTAAGGGAGAGGAGAAGTATGGATTAAACTCAAGAGGATATTAAATCAAATAAAAGGATTAAAACTATCTATTAATTACTTTTAGGGATGGATGAACCTTGCCATATTTTGGGTTTATTGAGTATCTCTAATTTTCCAAATGTCTGGAGTTTTCTTTAAAAAAGCTTCTTCAGTTACCTTTGTTCTACAGATCTTGCATAATTTATGGTAAATTCAAATTAAAATATTTTAATTTGGTTTGCAACTAAGAAAACATTTGGCTTTATGCCTTTTCCTATTGATGTTTGAAGTTTCATTTTAAGGCAAGATTTAAGTCTTCTAGAAGTTTTATGTGTAATAAAACAGTGTTTGTTTTTAAAAAATTGATGTAGCATTTGCTATATCAGTAACACTTTTATTATTAAGGAATGAGACGGAAATTTTAAGGGTACACATTATGCATAGCTGTGTTGATACTGTTTTAGACATAATCTACTGGTTTTAATAAGATTGAAATGCAACCTTTCCAAATATATGCTGAATGCACCAGCATTTATAAAATAAAACCTTTTAAATAGAAGTTTAATTAATTTTTATTTTATGTCAATACTTTTGGAAAACATCATTTTTGTCACATTTACCTACTTTGGAAAGCATAAACAAGAATATGATTTGTAAAAACTACATGTTTGACCTAAATTTTATGTCGATATTGAATTGAATGTAGTGGCAACTTTAAGTAAATTCATAAACATAATTAATCTTACTTTGTATATTTATGTATGTGTGTGTATATATATGTATATATATGTACATACACATATTTTAATTCTCAAAACACCATCAGCAAAAGAATGGTTTTCAGTATGATTGAAAATACTACTTGTTATCATATACTCAGCCTCTTGCTAAGACTACTTCTACTCAACCAACCCATTTTCATCGTTGTTTCTTTTTCTCCTTCTGGGATTTACTTGCAATTCTATTAGACTACTCAGCATATACTCAATGATCAAAATAGTCTCATTTTGTTGATGGCAATAATATATATATATATTTTTTTGGTCTAAAAAGAGCCATCTTACCTGTGAATATAGCAATTCAGAGCATCTTTTCTATTGCTGTGAATTTCCACCTGCAGAAACCATTTTGCAGATTTCTAGAGAAGAGGTTTGTTACAGGCCATCCAAACGGCATCAAGGGCTCATTTTCATTTGTTTAACAGAGATGTCATTTTTCTAATTTTCTCACCAATGTACCCTGAAGTACTTTATCTTGTCTAATATTTTCTCAGAATACAGATATTGTTTTATCTAAAAATACATTTTTATTTTTAGGGACAAGAAAAATCTAGAATCAAACTGTGGTAAGTAAATATATTTCTGAGATAAGAAAAAAATAATCATTAGTGATCATCAGACATTCAATCCCACCAGGGGGCATCCCTGGTACAGGGTAGTTTCATCTAAGCATTTGGCTGAGTTTTCCTCAAACTGGCTATGCCTCTTAAAAATAGCATATTCTCAGATCTGCTGTGAATGGGCTATGGTATGGGATTTCCAAAATCAATTTCTAAAGTATTCTTTCAATCCCTCTAGAAAGAATATACATACAAGTACCGGTTAGCTTCTTTAACATTTGAATTTGAAGTAAAGAAGTCAAGATAGGCCAAGGTCTGAGGAAGTCAAAAGAAGTTGACAGGCAGCTTTTGGCTTCTCTTAAATGTGTGTGTGTATACATATATGTGTGTGTGTATATGTATTCGTGTATATATGTATATACACATATATGTATATATACATATATATACTTATATACACACACACCACATATATACACATGCATATATATATACACACACACACTGCAGTGAACCATGATCACATAATAAAATACATATATTTCATTCGATTTTGGGCACATAACCTTGTTATTTTACAAACATGTTCTTACTTATTTCACATTATTTCTATAGATGACTCTTAAGAAATTGTATTTTAAGATTCCTTGGTTCTTTGGTAATGTTGCTGGAATTTTTTTTTTTTTTTTGCTCTGTTTTTAATTGAGGAATGGGAATGACCTCTAAAGCAAAAACAGAAGTTTCAAAATTGCTAATGATTTGTTCACAATTGCTGAAGAAACAATGGTGATGTCCCTGTTAGTGTGTGCCATTGCAAATAGAACCATTAAAATGTGCTCGTGATATTTGTATTAGCTTTCCTTCTATTTTATAAAGACTGTTCTTCCCTAACATCTTTGCACTAAGCAGAGTCTGGGATTCTTCTCATATATGGCAATTCCTTTTTACCTCTTCTACATTGTAATTTTTAGGTCTTTTTCTGAGTTAGTTTTCAATTCATTAACTTTAAACACTAAGATGTCTCTTACTGCCTTTCCAGAAATGCATATTTTATTTGGCCACATACCTCTCAAGACAGATTCAATGAAACTTGGAACTGCTGAAAACATTTACTAATCTTTGATTGCTATTTGCAGTTGGAGGTAGCTGTCTCCTACATCCTTTTCCCACTCAACTCAGCAAAAATTAAAATTGACAGAAACAATTTCTAGAAAGAAAGTGGAAAAAAATGAACAAAGGAGTTGAAAACATATGTCCTCTTTTTTTACATTAAAGTTTCTTCACATTGCTTTAAGTAACTTTCTGTTTTAACAGTAGTTCAAATGTATAATATGTACACATTCAAATTACACAAAGAAAATCATATAAAATCCGTTAATTTGACTGATAAGAATAAAAACTGTTTTGGGTACTCATTATGTATCCAATATATATGAGTCAATTGCTTTTTAAAACTATAGTGATCAGAGGTAAAATTAATGGATACAAATTAAAAAAGAGTTTTAAGATCAGAATACATTAAAACCTACAAAATGTCTTGTTTTGCCATGGGTTTGTCAATAGGTCAAATGTGTAAACCATTATAATATAAGTGATAATGCAGCATCACATCTGTGCAGTGAACATTTTGTTTTAACTCTAAGTAAAAACTACCTTAAAAAAAAAATTCAGGGGGCATATCTCACACTTCAGGTTTCTATGTCCAGATATTATTTTCTTCCATTAAAAACTTAGAGACTGCAATGTGACACCCCCTGGATAGTCTATAATAGGGTTTGTTTGTTTGTCACACCCAATGTATTAAAATTTAGGAAATTGTACCACTGTATTTAGATATTCTGCATTACTTGAAAACTAAGGGACAGTAACACTAGATTCTCATTTCGCCAAGGCAATATTTGCTGACACCAACTGGGTCTTGCCTTCCTTAGCTAGAATATACATTACTAAATTTACCATAAGCCTCTCCATTCCTTAATGTTTTTACAGCTGACTGACTTCATTCATTTAGTAACTGCCTGGCCCTCTAAGCATTCCATTTGCAATTGCTTGTATAAAACATGTGGCTTTGATGAAATCCTCAAGCTAGAAGTCTACTGGGAATTCCGGGATATTCTGAGGTCTGTATAGGACTGGAGTCTATTCCCAGATAGGCTCAGGACGGTGTATTGAGAGCAATGGTTTTGAGCTCTGATTGCACCCAATGCCCTTTCCTATCACAAATGTTTTATAATATTCATTTTTTAAAAGTGAAATAAAATTTCAAGATAATAGACCCTACTTAAGCACGTAATTAATACACACTGCCCTCATTACTATGATGATGAATTGAAGAAGTGTAAGATAAATGCTTTGTCATGATTATATTAGAAGACACAATGAATTAGACAGATGTACACCTATAAAGAGATGCACTACAAATATAAAAGTTGTGAATGTGAACTGATCCAAGTGTGTACCTGTGATGATTCTAACAGCTAAAACAGCATTGCACTCAGCAACATGATTTTCTGACACGGTTGGCATAGTAAAGAATTCCTGGCAAAGTTTCAAATGAAAGAAACACACAATGTTTCTTCTATATACATGGTAGTACATTTACAGGGCTAAATGTAATTAAAACCAGGCCAAAACTGCTTTGTGTAGGTATGAGAATATGTGAGTAAGATCCAACTTGGCTGAGCTCCAGTACACACACCTTTCACTATTATGCCGTCTGTTATCTGGTGAGAACTTAGTCAAATGGCATCTGGAAAAATGTTTTGTTCAGAAAGACTTTCTTTCTCATTAGAAGATATCTAACATCCTTGGACATAGACAAACCCTGGCCCAACTGAATAAGTGGCATTAGTGCCTTCAAGTTGTTGTGCCAACCAAAACAAAATAAAACAACAGATATTTCCCAGAATGTCTCCTGCAGATAGTACTGGACTCTGAAGAGGAACAATTGTCTAATGTGAACAACTGTCCAGAATTCTTAAGCAAATATAATCTGAAAGTTAAATGGTTGGCCTTTTAAATTTAAATTGACAGAGAAGGAAAACTTTAATTGTTTATGTAGTTTGTAAAATCTTGCTGTGTTAGCATGTCAATGCATTTGCAAAAAATTCCTTGCTTTAAATTAAATAAATTCTAGTAGTTGTTTTCAGGTAATTTCAAATTACTTTTAGAAGTCTTATAACACTATAAAGATATTTTGTAAAATTTTTTTAGAAATTAAAAAAATTCCAACTTTTATATATGCTATATAATAAAGAAGTGAAAAGGAACAATTTGCAAGCAAAATTTTTAGTTTTGGGAAAGACTATTATTTTATATGTTTCATTTTACTTTTACTTTTAACAATAAACATATAGAAAAGTAACTTTGACTTTTCTCCAATAGCTGCTGCAAAATGCTTTGTTTATTTAAAGCCTCATTTGTAAACATAGATGTAAAAAATTATGTTTTATCTCATGTTTGATTTGGAGATTAAATGTAGATTAAAATGTGACTACTTGTTTCAGGACAGAATATAAACTGATTTTAACTCTAATACTCAAATATTTTGATCTATAATAATTTCTATGGTTTTTAAATTTATGCTGTGTTTTTTTAAGTGAAAAATGAGAAATATTTAGTTGTATTTCTCAAATAATGCATTGTGAACATGTGTAGTCAAATCTTATACATTAAAAAATTAGCTATAATCATAGGTCCTTTTTCTGTTTATGAAATATTACAGACTTTCTAATATGCCTGTAGAATTTTGATTACATAAATTTTATTTATAATCTGGGTAAGCATATCCTGAGACAAATTTGCAGAAATAATTCCTTTCATAATTCTATTAACTTGTTTCCTATCATCAGTGTTCTTTATGTTAGAATGGTCTCTGGTGATATACATTAAGCAACATATGGCAAAGAACCATTGTAGGGTGGCTGGCAAGATGGCTGAATAGGAACAGTTCTGGTCTGCAGCTCCCAGCGAGATCAAGCAGAAGGTGGGTGATTTCTGCATTTCCCACTGAGGTACCTGGCTCATCTCATTAAGGCTGGTTAGACAGTGGGTGAAGCCCACAGAGGATGAGCTGAAGTAGGGTGGGGCGTTGCCTCACCTGGGAAGCGCAAAGGTTTGGGGAACTCCCTCCCCTAGCCAAGGGAAGCCGTAAGGGATTATGCCATGAGGAACAGTGCATTCTGACCCAGATACTATGCTTTTCCCACAGTCTTCACAAACCACAGACCAGGAGATTCCCTCAGGTGCCTACACCTCCAGGACCCTGAGTTTCAAGCACAAAACTGGGCAGCCATTTGGGCAGACACCGTATACATTACCTGCCCATTAGTCACTTAGTAGCTGTCTTGGTTGTCAGAACAACAGATCACAAGAAGAAGGATAAGTACAGTATAAGACACATTGGGAGAGAGAGAGGCCACATTCATATGACTTTTATTACAGTATATTTTTATAATTGTTTTATTGTATTATTAGTTATTGTTAACCTCTTACTGTGCCTAATTTATAAATTAAAGTTTATTATAGGTATATATGTTTAGAAAAAACAAAGTTTATAGAGAGTTTAGTACTATCTATGGTTTCAGGCATCCACTGGAGTCTTGGAATGTATCCCTCAAGAACAAGGGGGGGTACTACATTTGACCCTTGAACAACATAGGTTTGAGCTGCGTGAGACCACCTATATGCTGATGTTTTTCAACCAAATGCAGACTGAAAACACAATATTCACAGCATATGAGACCCGCATATACAGAAGGCTGACTTTTCATACATGCAGGTTTCTTGGGGCTGACTGCAGGACTTGAGTATGCATGGATATATGCAGGAGGTCCAGGAACAAATCCTCCGCATACATCAGGGACAACTGTACTACATTACAGAGTGGGACCTTTTAGGAGGTATTAGGCCATGAGGACTCCCCGTTATGAATGGGATAATGCCTTATGAAAGGACTTGAGGGAGTGAGTTTGCCTGTCACACTCCTGCATGTGAGGACACAGAGTTCATCCCCTCCAGAGGAAGCAGCATTCAAGGCATCATCTTGGAAGCAGAGACCAGGCCCTTACCAGGCACCAGACTTGACAGTGCCTTGATAGTGGACTTCACAGTCTCCAGAACTGGGAGAAATAAGTTTCTGTTTATAAATTCCCCAGCGTCTGGTACTTTGTTAGAGTAGCAGAAATGAACTAAGACACCCTGCTTTAAAATTTTTTACCTATGTGATAAAATCCTTGCTAATGATCTTCTTTCTTCATTCAATCACATATTCGCATCACTGTATAACCTAGATCTCAGATAGTACCCAGAGGAAGACATAATCAACTACAGATCATCATCATCTATCATGAAATGCTTATACAAATGTAATTTTACTATATTTAAAATATTTAAGCCCACTAACAGTCTGTTTCTAAAATATCTTTTTAGCAAAACCATTTTATGAATACCAAGCTCAAGATACATGTTTCTGATAATTTTTTAATGTATCAAACTATATAAAATAAATAACTCGAAAGGGGCTTTCAAGTCTATGGAGGATAGTTCTACATGCTGCATTTATTTTGGTCCCTCCTCCTAGAATGGTACCTGCTTGTTCAAATGAATAGATATATGAGCTTTATAAAAACTGAATTTTAGTTATTGTTTGCTCAAAGTGGGACACTTTCTTCCTTTTATATTTAAAAGGAGAATTATAGAATAATAATTCCCTACAAGAATTATTTTATTATTATTTTTAACTTGAAGAATATTTACCACCTATCTCTCATAAATATTGTAAAAATCATTCACTTTTTAACATCTTTAAATCTTTCTACGAAAAGTGTCATAAAAAATACTACACCGTTGTGGTTCTTTTATCTCTTTCCAAGCTGTATCTTAGTTGTCAATTTTCCTCTGGGAAGCTGTTCTAAAGATGTTTTTGCAGAGTATCATAGTAGGACTTTAAACTAAGCACCTAAAACCGTTCACTATGAACACAGGGTAAATTGGGTTACATTGGAATGACAGTATATTCATTTGCAAGTCCCCTAACACAGTTATTTCAACAACTTAGCTTTTGCATTTATAGTCAGCTCCCAGCTGCAGAGGGAAATTCAATGGCCTCATTATTGTGTCTGAACTGAACTGTGTCATGCAGGAGGAAAGGCAGAGTCAGAGGCAGATTGGGCCTTCCGGTTCATCTGCAGTTTGAGCTGGTTCAGCAGCAGCCCTGAAGTCCGGAGTTATGATAGCATCAGCTCTCACGTGATGAAGCTCTGGTTCCTCTTTAAACCCTAAAGGAATAGCAATTTCTGCTCTTTGAGATGTGCAGAATTCTTTTGAACTCCTGTTGGATTCAGGGATCACAGGGATCAGCTTGACTCTTGGAAGCAGGATGTATTCATTCAGAGGCAGCAGCTTTGGCAGCCAAAGAGGATTGTCAGAGCCTATTTTCCTTTTAGCAGCAGGAGTAAGTACTGTAAAGAAACAGGGCTCAGGGAGGCTGCATGATGCATAAACAGTATGTAATCCACTGAATGTGCTGGGAATTAGAGAATAAGGGAATAGGAACACAATTCTGCTGCAAATACACTGTATGGGCGACACTGTTCCACTGTGTAGACTATTGCTTGCTAAACAGTTCTTGCTTTTTGGAGGAAGTAAAGTATCCCATACATATTGAGTTTCTCTCTCTCTCTTCATTATATATTTAACCTCCATGATTTACACACTCCCATCTTCCACAAAAATTAAGATTCTGTCACTGAATTCTGAACTCATGGCATACATATCTCTTTCTTTACACTACTGAATCATGCCACTTATTAAAATCTATTAAAAGAAAATAAGAGTGACAGGGAAAATTGCAGTTTAATAGCAAAAAATGAACTCAAGCATCAAAATAAGCATAGGGCAATGCTGAGCATGGCCGGGATGATACTGTTTTATGCATACTAGAGAAAAAATATACTTCAGAGAAATGACTTAACTAGTAAGTGAAATAGAAAACGTTTTCCTGGTGATTTGTATTATAGACAGGATTTGACTCTTTGAGTAGACTTGCAAACACTCTGGGCAGGAATAAATAAAGAAGACTGCTATCAATCATTGGAGATTTATGCTAAGAAGGACTGTTTTCTTCTTCTTCTTCTTCTTTTTTTTTTTTTTTTGTCATTTGTTTAATGGGCCACACAGCATGGCTCCTGAAGACTATGGCTCCAAGCCCTGAAGGCACATGCTCCAAACCCAGCACATGCTCTCTCCCTGCTAATTTTCCAGCACTATTCAGAAGAAGGAAACTGAATGTAGGAAACAGCAATAGAAAGAAGAGAGGCTTGGCCAAGCATAATACTTGCAGCTGCATTTCTGTTTCTGGGAGAGCTCTGATTTGCTATTTCTTCGCAGCAGCATGTTCAGGAGAGTGAGATTTGGCATAGGCTTCCACATGGCTTTCTTCTTGCAGTGGAGAAGAAATGGCAGGAACTCCATTAGTACATTTTTAAATTGCCCACTTATTTCCCATTGAAAGGGAAAGATTTTAGGCTGTTTCACAGGATAATAGAATAATGAACAGCAATTAGTCAAAGGTCGTAAAAAGAATGCTTCTTAGTGTGATAACATTCGTCAGCACAATTGTGTCATTTAGATAGAAAGGTGGCTTTCATTTTTTGCTGTCACTTTGTTTTTCAATTTCTAAACATTTTACATTCAAGAAAATAGTATCAGTGTAAACCCTGCACTGCTACCTTAGTCTTGGAAGCAAAAGAGGATGTTTAAGAAAAATACATTTTAATGTGTGAGCTTATCAATAAATTTTGACTTTTTAAGCTATCATACTTATTATTTTCTACAATCTGTCAAATTGATTTTGACACAGTGTCTATGCTATGCATGGTGAATGTAAATTAGGTCTGGGTAGCCAACATTTTAAATGTTTTAGTCATCTTGTAAATATTCAAATGCATGGCTTCCAAAAGAATGTGAGCTACTGGGCATTGGCAACATGTTTTCCAGTAACTGAATTAGCAGAATTGGGCTATGTGGGAAGCCTGTACCATTTGGTTACTTTACAGTTCTCAAGGCTAAGGAAAGGAGAAGGAACACGAAAGACACAAATGCTTCAGATTCCTCTCCCTTGACATCAAGGCAGCGAATGTGTGAATGGAAATGACATGCTCCTGAACTGCAGAATATAGAATGATGGTTGCCTTTAAAAGAAATCTAACATTGCTACAGTATTCCATTTAGGGCCCATAAGTCTGTATTGTGTATTGAATAATAAAAAGTCACCTAATATTTCTTTCTGAAATATGCTTTTTCTTTTGTGTAACTGCTTGTAAATAAAATTGTTTAACATTTGTTCAATAAGAATTTATTGAGCATATATTATGTCAAAGAGTATTTGTTAGACACTAGAAGGATGAAGATCTGATCTCTTCCAGGCATGTAATAAATAGTGTATTGAAAGGTAGAATGCATTTTGTTCAATAAATCGTGGCAAAAGTAGAATGCAATGGAAAGTTACTAACCAAAGGAAAGAACATTAATTTCAACTGGTTTAATTTTAGAAAGCTTTATGAAGAAATTGGCATTTGAGTTAAGTCTGAAACAGTGATCAGAATGTCCATAAAGTGAAAGAAATCATGAGGAAAGGCACCTAGTTACTAAAGCTCACACTACAGCCTAGAAAGGCTGAATTATAGAGTGCATGGAAATAATAACATGTTAGTTTTGAAGACATTCAGCTTGAGTTTATTAGAAAATAGAAGTCAATAAATTCCAAATTAAAGCACACTATACCTAGTGGTTAAAATGCATTTTGGGAGACAATGTGGCATAAACTTTGATTCGTATCTTGCCTATTCCTCTCACCCACAGAAGCATTTCTTAGCATCTCCAAGCTTCAACTAAAATATATCAAATGTAAAACCTATATAATAGGAGTTATAAAGACTTTATTGAGATGCTCTATATGATATATATAAAATATACAAATACTGTGCCTAATACTCATTTATGGTAACTTCAATTATATCAGCAATATTAGCTTTGTTGTTATTATTATGTTGTTTAAGATCAAGTTGGAGCCATAGTTTGTGGCCAAATGTTATGGAAAGAATTGAAAGTTTTGCTAACCTCACTGTAAATTGATTGTTAATTGGAAAATCTATTTTGAAGAAGGCAGTTGTGATATTATAAAAGTAGCTTTACAAGAGTGACTCCAGCATGTGACGGTTGTGGTGAAGGCATGATCATCTGTCAGGAGGTTCCATTAGTAGGCTGAGGATGAGTAAATGAGAAAGGCAGATATAGCCCAGTAATATAAATTGTTGTCCATTACACAAGATTATGAAAAGTATGAAGAGTGTAAGATACTGATCACATTCATATTATGAGAAATTGCCTCAAAGTAAGAGAAAATACTTTCGAGAATATACAATGTAATCAGTTTACTTTTAGTGTTTGAGCTTCAGATGACTTGAAATCAAAGTCTTGAATGAAAGAGTGGTATCAGTACAATTGATATAGGATTTATATCAAATGTAATCATGAAATAGGTGTAATTTCCCAGGGAGAGAAAATATTGTAATAAGAGACCAAGGTTAGACTCTTGAAGAATTCCAACATTAAAAAAAGAGAGAGATATATATAATAAGAGCAAAACTGGAGGCATCACATTACCTGACCTCAAATTATACTACAAGGCTATAATAATTAAAAGAGCATGGTACTGGTATAAAAAATAGACAAATAGTTCAGTGGAACAGAATTTTAAAAACCCCAAAATAAAGCTACATATCTACAGCCGACTGATCTTTGACAAAATCAACAAAAACACATACTGGAGAAGGATATCCTCTACAATAAATGGTGCTGGGAAAATTGAATTGCCATATGCAGAAGAATGAAACTGGAGCCCTATCTCTTACCAAATACAAAAATCAACTCAAACTGAGTAAAATACATAAATGTAAGACCTGAAACCATAAAAAAAAAAAACTAAAAGAAAACCTAGGAAAAAC